>NW_027478407.1:1500000-1800000 GCF_051014685.1 Ptiloglossa arizonensis | reverse complement strand
CCGTTGTAATCGGGCGAGCTTCTGCTGTCAGATGCAACAGGAATTTCTCGAGTTCGTCAATCCGTTCGCGAGATATGGGAGTTTGAAGTTATGGAATGCTTGAGAAACCATCAAAATTTTCGCAATTCTGATGCTAGAATCCAATAACTACAATGGCCTAGGGGAAAAATGCACATACCGTTGTAATCGGGCGAGTTTCTGCTTCCAGATGCAACAAGAATTTCTCGAGTTCGTCAATCCGTTCGCGAGATATGGTAGTTTGAAGTTAAGGAATGGTTGAGAAACCATCAAAATTTTCGCAAGTCTGATACTCGAAACCAATAACTACAAAGGCGTAGGGGAAGAATGCACATACCTTTGTAATCGGGCGAGTTTCCACTCTCAGATGCAACAGGAATTTCTCGAGTTCGTCAATCTGTTCGCGAGATATGGTAGTTTGAAGTTAAGGAATGGTTGAGAAACCATCAAAATTTTCGCAAGTCTGAAACTCGAAACCAATATCTACAACGGCCTAGGGGAAAAATACACATACCGTTGTAATCGGGCGGGCTTCTGCTGTCAGATGCAACAGGAATTTCTCGAGTTCGTCAATCCGTTCGCGAGATATGGTAGTTTGAAGTTAAGGAATGGTTGAGAAACCATCAAAATTTTCGCAAGTCTGATACTCGAAACCAATAACTACAAAGGCGTAGGGGAAGAATGCACATACCTTTGTAATCGGGCGAGTTTCCACTCTCAGATGCAACAGGAATTTCTCGAGTTCGTCATTCCGTTCGCGAGATATGGGAGTTTGCAGTTAAGGAATGGTAGAGAAACCATCAAAATTTTCGCAAATCTGATACTCGAAACCAATAACTACAATGGCCTAGGGGAAAAATACACATACCGTTGTAATCGGGCGAGCTTCTGGTGTCAGATGCAACAGGAATTTCTCGATTTCGTCAATCCGTTCGCGAGATATGGGAGTTTGAAGTTAAGGAATGCTTGAGAAACCATCAAAATGTTCGCAATTCTGATGCTAGAAACCAATAACTACAAAGGACTAGGGGAAAAATACACATACAGTTGTAATCGGGCGAGTGTCTGCTGTCAGATGCAACAGGAATTTCTCGAGTTCGTCAATCCGTTCGCGAGATATGGGAGTTTGAAGTTATGGAATGCTTGAGAAACCATCAAAATTTTCGCAAGTCTGATACTCGAAACCAATAACTACAAAGGCATAGGGGAAGAATGCACATACCTTTGTAATCGGGCGAGTTTCCACTCTCAGATGCAACAGGAATTTCTCGAGTTCGTCATTCCGTTCGCGAGATATGGGAGTTTGAAGTTAAGGAATGGTTGAGAAACCATCAAAATTTTCGCAAATCTGATACTCGAAACCAATAACTACAATGGCCTAGGGGAAAAATACACATGCCGTTGTAATCGGGCGAGCTTCTGCTGTCATATGCAACAGGAATTTACCTCGAGTTTGTCAATCCGTTCGCGAGATGTGGGAGTTTGAAGTTAAGGAATGCTTGAGAAACCATCAAAATTATCGCAAGTCTGATACTCGAAACCAATAACTACAAAGGCCTTGGGGAATAATACAAACACCGTTGAAATCGGGCGAGTTTCTGCTTTCAGTTGCAACAGGAATTTCTCGAATTCGTCAATCCGTTCGCGAGATATGGGAGTTTGAAGTTAAGGAATGGTTGAGAAACCTTCAAAATTTTCGCTGGTCTGATACTCGAAACCAATAACTACAAAGGCATAGGGGAAGAATGCACATACCTTTGTAATCGGGCGAGTTTCCACTCTCAGATGCAACAGGAATTTCTCGAGTTCGTCATTCCGTTCGCGAGATATGGGAGTTTGAAGTTAAGGAATGGTTGAGAAACCATCAAAATTTTCGCAAATCTGATACTCGAAACCAATAACTACAATGGCCTAGGGGAAAAATACACATACCGTTGTAATCGGGCGAGCTTCTGCTGTCATATGCAACAGGAATTTCTCGAGTTTGTCAATCCGTTCGCGAGATATGGGAGTTTGAAGTTAAGGAATGGTTGAGAAACCATCAAAATTTTCGCAAGTCTGATACTCGAAACCAATATCTACAATGGCCTAGGGGAAAAATACACATACCGTTGTAATCGGGCGAGCTTCTGCTGTCAGATGCAACAGGAATTTCTCGAGTTCGTCAATCCGTTCGCGAGATATGGGAGTTTGAAGTTATGGAATGCTTGAGAAACCATCAAAATTTTCGCAATTCTGATGCTAGAATCCAATAACTACAATGGCCTAGGGGAAAAATGCACATACCGTTGTAATCGGGCGAGTTTCTGCTTCCAGATGCAACAAGAATTTCTCGAGTTCGTCATTCCGTTCGCGAGATATGGGAGTTTGAAGTTAAGGAATGCTTGAGAAACCATCAAAATGTTCGCAATTCTGATGCTAGAAACCAATAACTACAAAGGACTAGGGGAAAAATACACATACCGTTGTAATCGGGCGAGTTTATGCTGTCAGATGCAACAGGAATTTCTCGAGTTTGTCAATCCGTTCGCGAGATATGGGAGTTTGAAGTTAAGGAATGGTTGAGAAACCATCAAAATTTTCGCAAGTCTGATACTCGAAACCAATATCTACAATGGCCTAGGGGAAAAATACACATACCGTTGTAATCGGGCGAGCTTCTGCTGTCAGATGCAACAGGAATTTCTCGAGTTCGTCAATCCGTTCGCGAGATATGGGAGTTTGAAGTTATGGAATGCTTGAGAAACCATCAAAATTTTCGCAATTCTGATGCTAGAATCCAATAACTACAATGGCCTAGGGGAAAAATGCACATACCGTTGTAATCGGGCGAGTTTCTGCTTCCAGATGCAACAAGAATTTCTCGAGTTCGTCATTCCGTTCGCGAGATATGGGAGTTTGAAGTTAAGGAATGCTTGAGAAACCATCAAAATGTTCGCAATTCTGATGCTAGAAACCAATAACTACAAAGGACTAGGGGAAAAATACACATACCGTTGTAATCGGGCGAGTTTATGCTGTCAGATGCAACAGGAATTTCTCGAGTTCGTCAATCCGTTCGCGAGATATGGGAGTTTGAAGTTATGGAATGCTTGAGAAGCCATCAAAATTTTCGCAAGTCTGATACTCGAAACCAATAACTACAAAGGCGTAGGGGAAGAATGCACATACCTTTGTAATCGGGCGAGTTTCCACTCTCAGATGCAACAGGAATTTCTCGAGTTCGTCATTCCGTTCGCGAGATACGGGAGTTTGAAGTTAAGGAATGGTTGAGAAACCATCAAAATTTTCGCAAATCTGATACTCGAAACCAATAACTACAATGGCCTAGGGGAAAAATACACATACCGTTGTAATCGGGCGAGATTCTGCTGTCAGATGCAACAGGAATTTCTCGAGTTCGTCAATCTGTTCGCGAGATATGGTAGTTTGAAGTTAAGGAATGGTTGAGAAACCATCAAAATTTTCGCAAGTCTGATACTCGAAACCAATATCTACAACGGCCTAGGGGAAAAATACACATACCGTTGTAATCGGGCGGGCTTCTGCTGTCAGATGCAACAGGAATTTCTCGAGTTCGTCAATCCGTTCGCGAGATATGGTAGTTTGAAGTTAAGGAATGGTTGAGAAACCATCAAAATTTTCGCAAGTCTGATACTCGAAACCAATAACTACAAAGGCGTAGGGGAAGAATGCACATACCTTTGTAATCGGGCGAGTTTCCACTCTCAGATGCAACAGGAATTTCTCGAGTTCGTCATTCCGTTCGCGAGATATGGGAGTTTGCAGTTAAGGAATGGTAGAGAAACCATCAAAATTTTCGCAAATCTGATACTCGAAACCAATAACTACAATGGCCTAGGGGAAAAATACACATACCGTTGTAATCGGGCGAGCTTCTGGTGTCAGATGCAACAGGAATTTCTCGATTTCGTCAATCCGTTCGCGAGATATGGGAGTTTGAAGTTAAGGAATGCTTGAGAAACCATCAAAATGTTCGCAATTCTGATGCTAGAAACCAATAACTACAAAGGACTAGGGGAAAAATACACATACAGTTGTAATCGGGCGAGTGTCTGCTGTCAGATGCAACAGGAATTTCTCGAGTTCGTCAATCCGTTCGCGAGATATGGGAGTTTGAAGTTATGGAATGCTTGAGAAACCATCAAAATTTTCGCAAGTCTGATACTCGAAACCAATAACTACAAAGGCATAGGGGAAGAATGCACATACCTTTGTAATCGGGCGAGTTTCCACTCTCAGATGCAACAGGAATTTCTCGAGTTCGTCATTCCGTTCGCGAGATATGGGAGTTTGAAGTTAAGGAATGGTTGAGAAACCATCAAAATTTTCGCAAATCTGATACTCGAAACCAATAACTACAATGGCCTAGGGGAAAAATACACATGCCGTTGTAATCGGGCGAGCTTCTGCTGTCATATGCAACAGGAATTTACCTCGAGTTTGTCAATCCGTTCGCGAGATGTGGGAGTTTGAAGTTAAGGAATGCTTGAGAAACCATCAAAATTATCGCAAGTCTGATACTCGAAACCAATAACTACAAAGGCCTTGGGGAATAATACAAACACCGTTGAAATCGGGCGAGTTTCTGCTTTCAGTTGCAACAGGAATTTCTCGAATTCGTCAATCCGTTCGCGAGATATGGGAGTTTGAAGTTAAGGAATGGTTGAGAAACCTTCAAAATTTTCGCTGGTCTGATACTCGAAACCAATAACTACAAAGGCATAGGGGAAGAATGCACATACCTTTGTAATCGGGCGAGTTTCCACTCTCAGATGCAACAGGAATTTCTCGAGTTCGTCATTCCGTTCGCGAGATATGGGAGTTTGAAGTTAAGGAATGGTTGAGAAACCATCAAAATTTTCGCAAATCTGATACTCGAAACCAATAACTACAATGGCCTAGGGGAAAAATACACATACCGTTGTAATCGGGCGAGCTTCTGCTGTCATATGCAACAGGAATTTCTCGAGTTTGTCAATCCGTTCGCGAGATATGGGAGTTTGAAGTTAAGGAATGGTTGAGAAACCATCAAAATTTTCGCAAGTCTGATACTCGAAACCAATATCTACAATGGCCTAGGGGAAAAATACACATACCGTTGTAATCGGGCGAGCTTCTGCTGTCAGATGCAACAGGAATTTCTCGAGTTCGTCAATCCGTTCGCGAGATATGGGAGTTTGAAGTTATGGAATGCTTGAGAAACCATCAAAATTTTCGCAATTCTGATGCTAGAATCCAATAACTACAATGGCCTAGGGGAAAAATGCACATACCGTTGTAATCGGGCGAGTTTCTGCTTCCAGATGCAACAAGAATTTCTCGAGTTCGTCATTCCGTTCGCGAGATATGGGAGTTTGAAGTTAAGGAATGCTTGAGAAACCATCAAAATGTTCGCAATTCTGATGCTAGAAACCAATAACTACAAAGGACTAGGGGAAAAATACACATACCGTTGTAATCGGGCGAGTTTATGCTGTCAGATGCAACAGGAATTTCTCGAGTTCGTCAATCCGTTCGCGAGATATGGGAGTTTGAAGTTATGGAATGCTTGAGAAGCCATCAAAATTTTCGCAAGTCTGATACTCGAAACCAATAACTACAAAGGCGTAGGGGAAGAATGCACATACCTTTGTAATCGGGCGAGTTTCCACTCTCAGATGCAACAGGAATTTCTCGAGTTCGTCATTCCGTTCGCGAGATACGGGAGTTTGAAGTTAAGGAATGGTTGAGAAACCATCAAAATTTTCGCAAATCTGATACTCGAAACCAATAACTACAATGGCCTAGGGGAAAAATTCACATACCGTTGTAATCGGGCGAGATTCTGCTGTCAGATGCAACAGGAATTTCTCGAGTTCGTCAATCTGTTCGCGAGATATGGTAGTTTGAAGTTAAGGAATGGTTGAGAAACCATCAAAATTTTCGCAAGTCTGATACTCGAAACCAATATCTACAACGGCCTAGGGGAAAAATACACATACCGTTGTAATCGGGCGGGCTTCTGCTGTCAGATGCAACAGGAATTTCTCGAGTTCGTCAATCCGTTCGCGAGATATGGTAGTTTGAAGTTAAGGAATGGTTGAGAAACCATCAAAATTTTCGCAAGTCTGATACTCGAAACCAATAACTACAATGGCCTAGGGGAAAAATACACATACCGTTGTAATCGGGCGAGCTTCTGGTGTCAGATGCAACAGGAATTTCTCGATTTCGTCAATCCGTTCGCGAGATATGGGAGTTTGAAGTTAAGGAATGCTTGAGAAACCATCAAAATGTTCGCAATTCTGATGCTAGAAACCAATAACTACAAAGGACTAGGGGAAAAATACACATACAGTTGTAATCGGGCGAGTGTCTGCTGTCAGATGCAACAGGAATTTCTCGAGTTCGTCAATCCGTTCGCGAGATATGGGAGTTTGAAGTTATGGAATGCTTGAGAAACCATCAAAATTTTCGCAAGTCTGATACTCGAAACCAATAACTACAAAGGCATAGGGGAAGAATGCACATACCTTTGTAATCGGGCGAGTTTCCACTCTCAGATGCAACAGGAATTTCTCGAGTTCGTCATTCCGTTCGCGAGATATGGGAGTTTGAAGTTAAGGAATGGTTGAGAAACCATCAAAATTTTCGCAAATCTGATACTCGAAACCAATAACTACAATGGCCTAGGGGAAAAATACACATGCCGTTGTAATCGGGCGAGCTTCTGCTGTCATATGCAACAGGAATTTACCTCGAGTTTGTCAATCCGTTCGCGAGATGTGGGAGTTTGAAGTTAAGGAATGCTTGAGAAACCATCAAAATTATCGCAAGTCTGATACTCGAAACCAATAACTACAAAGGCCTTGGGGAATAATACAAACACCGTTGAAATCGGGCGAGTTTCTGCTTTCAGTTGCAACAGGAATTTCTCGAATTCGTCAATCCGTTCGCGAGATATGGGAGTTTGAAGTTAAGGAATGGTTGAGAAACCTTCAAAATTTTCGCTGGTCTGATACTCGAAACCAATAACTACAAAGGCATAGGGGAAGAATGCACATACCTTTGTAATCGGGCGAGTTTCCACTCTCAGATGCAACAGGAATTTCTCGAGTTCGTCATTCCGTTCGCGAGATATGGGAGTTTGAAGTTAAGGAATGGTTGAGAAACCATCAAAATTTTCGCAAATCTGATACTCGAAACCAATAACTACAATGGCCTAGGGGAAAAATACACATACCGTTGTAATCGGGCGAGCTTCTGCTGTCATATGCAACAGGAATTTCTCGAGTTTGTCAATCCGTTCGCGAGATATGGGAGTTTGAAGTTAAGGAATGGTTGAGAAACCATCAAAATTTTCGCAAGTCTGATACTCGAAACCAATATCTACAATGGCCTAGGGGAAAAATACACATACCGTTGTAATCGGGCGAGCTTCTGCTGTCAGATGCAACAGGAATTTCTCGAGTTCGTCAATCCGTTCGCGAGATATGGGAGTTTGAAGTTATGGAATGCTTGAGAAACCATCAAAATTTTCGCAATTCTGATGCTAGAATCCAATAACTACAATGGCCTAGGGGAAAAATGCACATACCGTTGTAATCGGGCGAGTTTCTGCTTCCAGATGCAACAAGAATTTCTCGAGTTCGTCATTCCGTTCGCGAGATATGGGAGTTTGAAGTTAAGGAATGCTTGAGAAACCATCAAAATGTTCGCAATTCTGATGCTAGAAACCAATAACTACAAAGGACTAGGGGAAAAATACACATACCGTTGTAATCGGGCGAGTTTATGCTGTCAGATGCAACAGGAATTTCTCGAGTTCGTCAATCCGTTCGCGAGATATGGGAGTTTGAAGTTATGGAATGCTTGAGAAGCCATCAAAATTTTCGCAAGTCTGATACTCGAAACCAATAACTACAAAGGCGTAGGGGAAGAATGCACATACCTTTGTAATCGGGCGAGTTTCCACTCTCAGATGCAACAGGAATTTCTCGAGTTCGTCATTCCGTTCGCGAGGTATGGGAGTTTGAAGTTAAGGAATGGTTGAGAAACCATCAAAATTTTCGCAAATCTGATACTCGAAACCAATAACTACAATGGCCTAGGGGAAAAATACACATACCGTTGTAATCGGGCGAGCTTCTGCTGTCAGATGCAACAGGAATTTCTCGAGTTCGTCAATCCGTTCGCGAGATATGGTAGTTTGAAGTTAAGGAATGGTTGAGAAACCATCAAAATTTTCGCAAGTCTGATACTCGAAACCAATATCTACAACGGCCTAGGGGAAAAATACACATACCGTTGTAATCGGGCGGGCTTCTGCTGTCAGATGCAACAGGAATTTCTCGAGTTCGTCAATCCGTTCGCGAGATATGGTAGTTTGAAGTTAAGGAATGGTTGAGAAACCATCAAAATTTTCGCAAGTCTGATACTCGAAACCAATAACTACAAAGGCGTAGGGGAAGAATGCACATACCTTTGTAATCGGGCGAGTTTCCACTCTCAGATGCAACAGGAATTTCTCGAGTTCGTCATTCCGTTCGCGAGATATGGGAGTTTGAAGTTAAGGAATGGTTGAGAAACCATCAAAATTTTCGCAAGTCTGATACTCGAAACCAATAACTACAAAGCCATAGGGGAAAAATGCACATACCTTTGTAATCGGGCGAGTTTCCACTTTCAGATGCAACTGGAATTTCTCGAGTTCGTCATTCCGTTCGCGAGATATGGGAGTTTGAACTTAAGGAATGGTTGAGAAACCATCAAAATGTTCGCAATTCTGATGCTAGAAACAAGTAACTACAATGGACTAGGGGAAAAATACACATACCATTGTAATCGGGCGAGTTTCCACTCTCAGTTGCAACAGGAATTTCTCGAGTTCGTCAATCCGTTCGCGAGATATGGGAGTTTGAAGTTAAGGAATGCTTGAGAAACAATCAAAATGTTCGCAATTCTGATGCTAGAATCCAATAACTACAATGGACTAGGGGAAAAATACACATACCGTTGAAATCGGGCGAGTTTCTGCTTTCAGTTGCAACAGGAATTTCTCGAATTCGTCAATCCGTTCGCGAGATATGGGAGTTTGAAGTTAAGGAATGCTTGAGAAACCATCAAAATTATCGCAAGTCTGATACTCGAAACCAATAACTACAAAGGCCTTGGGGAATAATGCACACACCGTTGAAATCGGGCGAGTTTCCACTTTCAGATGCAACAGGAATTTCTCGAGTTCGTCATTCCGTTTGCGAGATATGGGAGCTTGAAGTTAAGGAATGGTCGAGAAACCATCAAAATTTTCGCAATTCTGATGCTAGAAACCAATAACTACAATGACCTAGGGGATAAATACACATACCGTTGTAATCGGGCGAGTTTCTGCTTTCAGATGCCACAAGAATTTCTCGAGTTCGTCAATCCGTTCGCGAGATATGGGAGTTTGAAGTTGAGGAATGCTTGAGGAACCATCAAAATTTTCGAAAGTCTGATACTCGAAACCAACAACTACATAGGCCTAGGGGAAAAATACACATACCGTTGTAATCGGGCGAGTTTCTACTTTCACATGCAACAAGAATTTCTCGAGTTCGGCAATCCGTTCGGGAGATATGGGAGTTTGAAGTTAAGGAATGGTTGTGAAACCATCAAAATTTTCGCTGGTCCGATACTCGAAATCAATAACTACAAAGGCCTAGGGGAAAAGTACACATACCTTTGTAATCGGGCGAGTTTCCACTCTCAGATGGAACAGGAATTTCTGGAGTTCGTCAATCCGTTCGCGAGATATGGGAGTTTGAAGTTAAGGAATGGTTGAGAAACCATCAAAATTTTCGCAATTCTGATGCAAGAAACGAATAACTGGAATGGCCTAGGGGAAAATTACACACACCATTGTTATCGGTCGACTTTCTACTTTCAGATGCAACAGGAAATAATCGAGTTCGTCAATCCGTTCGCGAGATATGGGAGTTTGAAGTTAAGGAATGCTTGAGAAACCATCAAAATTTTCAAAAGTCTGATTCTCGAAACCAATAACTACTATGATCTAGGGCAAAAATACACATACCGTCGTAATCGGGCGAGTTTGTGCTTTCAGATGCAACAGAAATTTCTCGAGTTCGTCAATCCGTTCGCGAGATGTGGGAGTTTGAAGTTGAGGAATGCTTGAGGAACCATCAAAATTTTCGAAAGTCTGATACTCGAAACCAATAACTACAAAGGCCTAGGGGAAAAATACACATACCGTTGTAATCGGGCGAGTTTCTACTTTCACATGCAACAAGAATTTTTCGAGTTCGGCAATCCGTTCGCGAGATATGGGAGTTTGAAATTAAGGAATGGTTGTGAAACCATCAAAATTTTTGCTGGTCTGATACTCGAAAACAATAACTGGAATGGCCTAGGGGAAAAGTACACACACCATTGTAATCGGGCGAGTTTCTACTTTCAGATGCAACAGAAATTTCTCGAGTTCGTCAATCCGTTCGCGAGATATGGGAGTTTGAAGTTGGGGAATGCTTGAGAAACCATCAAAATTTTCGAATGTCTGATACTCGAAACCAATAACTGGAATGGCCTAGGGGAAAAGTACACATACCTTTGTAATCGGGCGAGTTTCCACTCTCAGATGGAACAGGAATTTCTCGAGTTCGTCAATCCGTTCGCGAGATATGGGAGTTTGAGGTTAAGGAATGGTTGAGAAACCATCAAAATTTTCGCAATTCTGATGCTAGAAACGAATAACTGGAATGGCCTAGGGGAAAATTACACACACCATTGTAATCGGTCGACTTTCTACTTTCAGATGCAACAGGAAATAATCGAGTTCGTCAATCCGTTCGCGAGATATGGGAGTTTGAAGTTAAGGAATGCTTCAGAAACCATCAAAATTTTCACAAGTCTGATTCTCGAAATCAATAACTACTATGATCTAGGGCAAAAATACACATACCGCTGTAATCGGGCGCGTTTCTGCTTTCAAATGCAACAGAAATTTCTCGATTTCGTCAATCCGTTCGCGAGATATGGGAGTTTGAAGTTGAGGAATGCTTGGGGATCCATCAAAATTTTCGAAAGTCTGATACTCGAAACCAACAACTACATAGGCCTAGGGGAAAAATACACATACCGTTGAAATCGGGCGAGTTTCTACTTTCACATGCAACAAGAATTTCTCGAGTTCGGCAATCCGTTCGGGAGATATGGGAGTTTGAATTTAAGGAATGGTTGAGAAACCATCAAAATTTTCGCAATTCTGATGCAAGAAACGAATAACTGGAATGGCCTAGGGGAAAATTACACACACCATTGTAATCGGTCGACTTTCTACTTTCAGATGCAACAGGAAATAATCGAGTTCGTCAATCCGTTCTCGAGATATGGGAGTTTGAAGTTAAGGAATGGTTGAGGAACCATCAAAATTTTCGCAAATCTGATACTCGAAATCAATAACTACAAAGGCCTAGGGGATAAGTACACATACCTTTGTAATCGGGCTAGTTTCCACTCTCAGATGGAACAGGAATTTCTCGAGTTCGTCAATCCGTTCGCGAGATATGGGAGTTTGAAGTTAAGGAATGGTTGAGAAACCATCAAAATTTTCGCAATTCTGATGCAAGAAACGAATAACTGCAATGGCCTAGGGGAAAATTACACACACCATTGTAATCGGTCGACTTTCTACTTTCAGATGCAACAGGAAATAATCGAGTTCGTCAATCCGTTCGCGAGATATGGGAGTTTGAAGTTAAGGAATGCTTGAGAAACCATCAAAATTTTCAAACGTCTGATTCTCGAAACCAATAACTACTATGATCTAGGGCAAAAATACACATACCGCCGTAATCGGGCGAGTTTCTGCTTTCAGATGCAACAGGAATTTCTCGAGTTCGTCAATCCGTTCGCGAGATATGGGAGTTTGAAGTTGAGGAATGCTTGGCGAACCATCAAAATTTTCGAAAGTCTGATACTCGAAACCAATAACTACAAAGGCCTAGGGGAAAAATACACATACCGTTGTAATCGGGCGAGTTTCTACTTTCACATGCAACAAGAATTTCTCGAGTTCGGCAATCCGTTCGCGAGATATGGGAGTTTGAAATTAAGGAATGGTTGTGAAACCATCAAAATTTTTGCTGGTCTGATACTCGAAAACAATAACTGGAATGGCCTAGGGGAAAAGTACACACACCATTGTAATCGGGCGAGTTTCTACTTTCAGATGCAACAGAAATTTCTCGAGTTCGTCAATCCGTTCGCGAGATATGGGAGTTTGAAGTTAGGGAATGCTTGAGA
Source organism: Ptiloglossa arizonensis (assembly GCF_051014685.1). Classification (NCBI taxonomy): domain Eukaryota; kingdom Metazoa; phylum Arthropoda; class Insecta; order Hymenoptera; family Colletidae; genus Ptiloglossa; species Ptiloglossa arizonensis. Next base: position 1,787,676 of record NW_027478407.1, on the reverse strand, counting down.
AACCATCAAAATTTTCGAAAGTCTGATACTCGAAACCAACAACTACATAGGCCTAGGGGAAAAATACACATACCGTTGAAATCGGGCGAGTTTCTACTTTCACATGCAACAAGAATTTCTCGAGTTCGGCAATCCGTTCGGGAGATATGGGAGTTTGAATTTAAGGAATGGTTGAGAAACCATCAAAATTTTCGCAATTCTGATGCAAGAAACGAATAACTGGAATGGCCTAGGGGAAAATTACACACACCATTGTAATCGGTCGACTTTCTACTTTCAGATGCAACAGGAAATAATCGAGTTCGTCAATCCGTTCTCGAGATATGGGAGTTTGAAGTTAAGGAATGGTTGAGGAACCATCAAAATTTTCGCAAATCTGATACTCGAAATCAATAACTACAAAGGCCTAGGGGAAAAGTACACATACCTTTGTAATCGGGCGAGTTTCCACTCTCAGATGGAACAGGAATTTCTCGAGTTCGTCAATCCGTTCGCGAGATATGGGAGTTTGAAGTTAAGGAATGGTTGAGAAACCATCAAAATTTTCGCAATTCTGATGCAAGAAACGAATAACTGCAATGGCCTAGGGGAAAATTACACACACCATTGTAATCGGTCGACTTTCTACTTTCAGATGCAACAGGAAATAATCGAGTTCGTCAATCCGTTCGCGAGATATGGGAGTTTGAAGTTAAGGAATGCTTGAGAAACCATCAAAATTTTCAAACGTCTGATTCTCGAAACCAATAACTACTATGATCTAGGGCAAAAATACACATACCGCCGTAATCGGGCGAGTTTCTGCTTTCAGATGCAACAGGAATTTCTCGAGTTCGTCAATCCGTTCGCGAGATATGGGAGTTCGAAGTTGAGGAATGCTTGGCGAACCATCAAAATTTTCGAAAGTCTGATACTCGAAACCAACAACTACATAGGCCTAGGGGAAAAATACACATACCGTTGTAATCGGGCGAGTTTCTACTTTCACATGCAACAAGAATTTCTCGAGTTCGGCAATCGGTTCGGGAGATATGGGAGTTTGAAGTTAAGGAATGGTTGTGAAACCATCAAAATCTTCGCTGGTCCGATACTCGAAACCAATAACTGGAATGGCCTAGGGGAAAAGTACACATACCTTTGTAATCGGGCGAGTTTCCACTCTCAGATGGAACAGGAATTTCTCGAGTTCGTCAATCCGTTCGCGAGATATGGGAGTTTGAAGTTAAGGAATGGTTCAGAAACCATCAACAATTTCGCTGGTCCGATACTCGAAACCAATAACTGGAATGGCCTAGGGGAAAAGTACACACACCATTGTAATCGGGCGTGTTTCTACTTTCAGATGCAACAGGAATTTCTCGAGTTCGTCAATCCGTTCGCGAGATATGGGAGTTTGAAGTTAAGGAATGGTTGAGAAACCATCAAAATTTTCAAACGTCTGATTCTCGAAACCAATAACTACTATGATCTAGGGCAAAAATACACATACCGCCGTAATCGGGCGAGTTTCTGCTTTCAGATGCAACAGGAATTTCTCGAGTTCGTCTATCCGTTCGCGAGATATGGGAGTTTGAAGTTGAGGAATGCTTGAGGAACCATCAAAATTTTCGAAAGTCTGATACTCGAAACCAATAACTACAAAGGCCTAGGGGAAAAATACACCTACCGTTGTAATCGGGCGAGTTTCTACTTTCACATGCAACAAGAATTTCTCGAGTTCGGCAATCCGTTCGCGAGATATGGGAGTTTGAAATTAAGGAATGGTTGTGAAACCATCAAAATTTTTGCTGGTCTGATACTCGAAAACAATAACTGGAATGGCCTAGGGGAAAAGTACACACACCATTGTAATAGGGCGAGTTTCTACTTTCAGATGCAACAGAAATTTCTCGAGTTCGTCAATCCGTTCGCGAGATATGGGAGTTTGAAGTTAGGGAATGCTTGAGAAACCATCAAAATTTTCGAATGTCTGATACTCGATACCAATAACTGGACTGGCCTAGGGGAAAAGTACACATACCTTTGTAATCGGGCGAGTTTCCACACTCAGATGGAACAGGAATTTCTCGAGTTCGTCAATCCGTTCGCGAGATATGGGAGTTTGAGGTTAAGGAATGGTTGAGAAACCATCAAAATTTTCGCAATTCTGATGCTAGAAACGAATAACTGGAATGGCCTAGGGGAAAATTACACTCACCATTGTAATCGGTCGACTTTCTACTTTTAGATGCAACAGGAAATAATCGAGTTCGTCAATCCGTTCGCGAGATATGGGAGTTTGAAGTTAAGGAATGCTTGAGAAACCATCAAAATTTTCACAAGTCTGATTCTCGAAATCAATAACTACTATGATCTAGGGCAAAAATACACATACCGCTGTAATCGGGCGCGTTTCTGCTTTCAAATGCAACAGAAATTTCTCGATTTCGTCAATCCGTTCGCGAGATATGGGAGTTTGAAGTTGAGGAATGCTTGGGGATCCATCAAAATTTTCGAAAGTCTGATACTCGAAACCAACAACTACATAGGTCTAGGGGAAAAATACACATACCGTTGTAATCGGGCGAGTTTCTACTTTCACATGCAACAAGAATTTCTAGAGTTCGGCAATCCGTTCGGGAGATATGGGAGTTTGAATTAGAGGAATGGTTGTGAAACCATCAAAATTTTCGCTGGTCCGATACTCGAAACCAATAACTGGAATGGACTAGGGGAAAAGTACACACACCATTGTAATCGGGCGTGTTTCTACCTTCAGATGCAACAGGAATTTCTCGAGTTCGTCAATCCGTTCGCGAGATATGGGAGTTTGAAGTTAAGGAATGGTTGAGAAACCATCAAAGTTTTCGCAATTCTGATGCAAGAAACGAATAACTGGAATGGCCTAGGGGAAAATTACACACACCATTGTAATCGGTCGACTTTCTACTTTCAGATGCAACAGGAAATAATCGAGTTCGTCAATCCGTTCGCGAGATATGGGAGTTTGAAGTTAAGGAATGCTTGAGAAACCATCAAAATTTTCAAAAGTCTGATTCTCGAAACCAATAACTACTATGATCTAGGGCAAAAATACACATACCGTCGTAATCGGGCGAGTTTCTGCTTTCAGATGCAACAGAAATTTCTCGAGTTCGTCAATCCGTTCGCGAGATATGGGAGTTTGAAGTTGAGGAATGCTTGAGGAACCATCAAAATTTTCGAAAGTCTGATACTCGAAACCAATAACTACAAAGGCCTAGGGGAAAAATACACATACCGTTGTAATCGGGCGAGTTTCTACTTTCACATGCAACAAGCATTTCTCGAGTTCGGCAATCCGTTCGCGAGATATGGGAGTTCGAAATTAAGGAATGGTTCTGAAACCATCAAAATTTTGCTGGTCTGATACTCGAAAACAATAACTGGAATGCCCTAGGGGAAAAGTGCACACACCATTGTAATCGGGCGAGTTTCTACTTTCAGATGCAACAGAAATTTCTCGAGTTCGTCAATCCGTTCGCGAGATATGGGAGTTTGAAGTTAGGGAATGCTTGAGAAACCATCAAAATTTTCGAATGTCTGATACTCGAAACCAATAACTGGAATGGCCTAGGGGAAAAGTACAATATACCTTTGTAATCGGGCGAGTTTCCACTCTCAGATGGAACAGGAATTTCTCGAGTTCGTCAATCCGTTCGCGAGATATGGGAGTTTGAGGTTAAGGAATGGTTGAGAAACCATCAAAATTTTCGCAATTCTGATGCTAGAAACGAATAACTGGAATGGCCTAGGGGAAAATTACACACACCATTGTAATCGGTCGACTTTCTACTTTCAGATGCAACAGGAAATAATCGAGTTCGTCAATCCGTTCGCGAGATATGGGAGTTTGAAGTTAAGGAATGCTTGAGAAACCATCAAAATTTTCACAAGTCTGATTCTCGAAATCAATAACTACTATGATCTAGGGCAAAAATACACATACCGCTGTAATCGGGCGCGTTTCTGCTTTCAAATGCAACAGAAATTTCTCGAGTTCGGCAATCCGTTCGCGAGATATGGGAGTTTGAAATTAAGAATTGGTTGTGAAACCATCAAAATTTTTGCTGGTCTGATACTCGAAAACAATAACTGGAATGGCCTAGGGGAAAAGTACACACACCATTGTAATCGGGCGAGTTTCTACTTTCAGATGCAACAGAAATTTCTCGAGTTCGTCAATCCGTTCGCGAGATATGGGAGTTTGAAGTTAGGGAATGCTTGAGAAACCATCAAAATTTTCGAATGTCTGATACTCGAAACCAATAACTGGAATGGCCTAGGGGAAAACTACACACACCATTGTAATCGGGCGATTTTCTACTTTCAGATGCAACAGGAATTTCTCGAGTTCGTCAATCCGTTCGCGAGATATGGGAGTTTGAAGTTAAGGAATGGTTGAGGAACCATCAAAATTTTCGCAAGTCTGATACTCGAAATCAATAACTACAAAGGCCTAGGGGAAAGGTACACATACCTTTGTAATCGGGCGAGTTTCCACTCTCAGATGGAACAGGAATTTCTCGAGTTCGTCAATCCGTTCGCGAGATATGGGAGTTTGAAGTTAAGGAATGGTTGAGAAACCATCAAAATTTTCGCAATTCTGATGCAAGAAACGAATAACTGGAATGGCCTAGGGGAAAATTACACACACCATTGTAATCGGTCGAATTTCTACTTTCAGATGCAACAGGAAATAATCGAGTTCGTCAATCCGTTCGCGAGATATGGGAGTTTGAAGTTAAGGAATGCTTGAGAAACCATCAAAATTTTCAAAACTCTGATTCTCGAAACCAATAACTACTATGATCTAGGGCAAAAATACACATACCGTCGTAATCGGGCGAGTTTCTGCTTTCAGATGCAACAGAACTTTCTCGAGTTCGTCAATCCGTTCGCGAGATATGGGAGTTTGAAGTTGAGGAATGCTTGAGGAACCATCAAAATTTTCGAAAGTCTGATACTCGAAACCAATAACTACAAAGGCCTAGGGGAAAAATACACATACCGTTGTAATCGGGCGAGTTTCTACTTTCAGATGCAACAGGAATTTCTCGAGTTCGGCAATCCGTTCGCGAGATATGGGAGTTTGAAGTTAAGGAATGGTTGAGGAACCATCAAAATTTTCGCAAGTCTGATACTCGAAATCAATAACTGGAATGGCCTAGGGGAAAAGTACACATACCTTTGTAATCGGGCGAGTTTCCACTCTCAGATGGAACAGGAATTTCTCGAGTTCGTCAATCCGTTCGCGAGATATGGGAGTTTGAAGTTAAGGAATGGTTGAGAAACCATCAACATTTTCGCTGGTCCGATACTCGAAACCAACAACTGGAATGGCCTAGGGGAAAAGTACACACACCATTGTAATCGGGCGTGTTTCTACTTTCAGATGCAACAGGAATTTCTCGAGTTCGTCAATCCGTTCGCGAGATATGGGAGTTTGAAGTTAAGGAATGCTTGAGAAACCATCAAAATTTTCAAACGTCTGATTCTCGAAACCAATAACTACTATGATCTAGGGCAAAAATACACATACCGCCGTAATCGGGCGAGTTTCTGCTTTCAGATGCAACAGGAATTTCTCGAGTTCGTCAATCCGTTCGCGAGATATGGGAGTTTGAAGTTGAGGAATGCTTGAGGAACCATCAAAATTTTCGAAAGTCTGATACTCGAAACCAACAACTACATAGTCCTAGGGGAAAAATACACATACCGTTGTAATCGGGCGAGTTTCTACTTTCACATGCAACAAGAATTTCTCGAGTTCGGCAATCCGTTCGGGAGATATGGGAGTTTGAAGTTAAGGAATGGTTGTGAAATCATCAAAATTTTCGCTGGTCCGATACTCGAAACCAATAACTGGAATGGCCTAGGGCAAAAGTACACACACCATTGTAATCGGGCGAGTTTCTACTTTCAGATGCAACAGGCATTTCTCGAGTTCGTCTATCCGTTCGCGAGATATGGGAGTTTGAAGTTAAGGAATGGTTGAGGAACCATCAAAATTTTCGCAAGTCTGATACTCGAACTCAATAACTACAAAGGCCTAGGGGAAAAGTACACATACCTTTGTAATCGGGCGAGTTTCCACTCTCAGATGGAACAGGAATTTCTGGAGTTCGTCAATCCGTTCGCGAGATATGGGAGTTTGAAGTTAAGGAATGGTTGAGAAACCATCAAAATTTTCGCAATTCTGATGCAAGAAACGAATAACTGGAATGGCCTAGGGGAAAATTACACACACCATTGTAATCGGTCGACTTTCTACTTTCAGATGCAACAGGAAATAATCGAGTTCGTCAATCCGTTCGCGAGATATGGGAGTTTGAAGTTAAGGAATGCTTGAGAAACCATCAAAATTTTCAAACGTCTGATTCTCGAAACCAATAACTACTATGATCTAGGGCAAAAATACACATACCGCCGTAATCGGGCGAGTTTCTGCTTTCAGATGCAACAGGAAGTTCTCGAGTTCGTCAATCCGTTCGCGAGATATGGGAGTTTGAAGTTGAGGAATGCTTGAGGAACCATCAAAATTTTCGAAAGTCTGATACTCGAAACCAACAACTACATAGGCCTAGGGGAAAAATACACATACCGTTGTAATCGGGCGAGTTTCTACTTTCACATGCAACAAGAATTTCTCGAGTTCGGCAATCCGTTCGGGAGATATGGGAGTTTGAAGTTAAGGAATGGTTGTGAAACCATCAAAATTTTCGCTGGTCCGATACTCGAAACCAATAACTGGAATGGCCTAGGGGAAAAGTACACACACCATTGTAATCGGGCGAGTTTCTACTTTCAGATGCAACAGGAATTTCTCGAGTTCGTCAATCCGTTCGCGAGATATGGGAGTTTGAAGTTAAGGAATGGTTGAGGAACCATCAAAATTTTCGCAAGTCTGATACTCGAAACCAATAACTACAAAGGCCTAGGGGAAAAGTACACATACCCTTGTAATCGGGCGAGTTTCCACTCTCAGATGGAACAGGAATTTCTCGAGTTCGTCAATCCGTTCGCGAGATATGGGAGTTTGAAGTTAAGGAATGGTTGAGAAACCATCAAAATTTTCGCAATTCTGATGCAAGAAACGAATAACTGGAATGGCCTAGGGGAAAATTACACACACCATTGTAATCGGTCGAATTTCTACTTTCAGATGCAACAGGAAATAATCGAGTTCGTCAATCCGTTCGCGAGATATGGGAGTTTGAAGTTAAGGAATGCTTGAGAAACCATCAAAATTTTCAAAAGTCTGATTCTCGAAACCAATAACTACTATGATCTAGGGCAAAAATACACATACCGTCGTAATCGGGCGAGTTTCTGCTTTCAGATGCAACAGGAATTTCTCGAGTTCGTCAATCCGTTCGCGAGATATGGGAGTTTGAAGTTGAGGAATGCTTGAGGAACCATCAAAATTTTCGAAAGTCTGATACTCGAAACCAACAACTACATAGGCCTAGGGGAAAAATACACATACCGTTGTAATCGGGCGAGTTTCTACTTTCACATGCAACAAGAATTTCTCGAGTTCGGCAATCCGTTCGGGAGATATGGGAGTTTGAAGTTAAGGAATGGTTGTGAAACCATCAAAATTTTCGCTGGTCCGATACTCGAAACCAATAACTGGAATGGCCTAGGGGAAAAGTACACACACCATTGTAATCGGGCGAGTTTCTACTTTCAGATGCAACAGGCATTTCTCGAGTTCGTCAATCCGTTCGCGAGATATGGGAGTTTGAAGTTAAGGAATGGTTGAGGAACCATCAAAATTTTCGCAAGTCTGATACTCGAACTCAATAACTACAAAGGCCTAGGGGAAAAGTACACATACCTTTGTAATCGGGCGAGTTTCCACTCTCAGATGGAACAGGAATTTCTGGAGTTCGTCAATCCGTTCGCGAGATATGGGAGTTTGAAGTTAAGGAATGGTTGAGAAACCATCAAAATTTTCGCAATTCTGATGCAAGAAACGAATAACTGGAATGGCCTAGGGGAAAATTACACACACCATTGTAATCGGTCGACTTTCTACTTTCAGATGCAACAGGAAATAATCGAGTTCGTCAATCCGTTCGCGAGATATGGGAGTTTGAAGTTAAGGAATGCTTGAGAAACCATCAAAATTTTCAAACGTCTGATTCTCGAAACCAATAACTACTATGATCTAGGGCAAAAATACACATACCGCCGTAATCGGGCGAGTTTCTGCTTTCAGATGCAACAGGAAGTTCTCGAGTTCGTCAATCCGTTCGCGAGATATGGGAGTTTGAAGTTGAGGAATGCTTGAGGAACCATCAAAATTTTCGAAAGTCTGATACTCGAAACCAACAACTACATAGGCCTAGGGGAAAAATACACATACCGTTGTAATCGGGCGAGTTTCTACTTTCACATGCAACAAGAATTTCTCGAGTTCGGCAATCCGTTCGGGAGATATGGGAGTTTGAAGTTAAGGAATGGTTGTGAAACCATCAAAATTTTCGCTGGTCCGATACTCGAAACCAATAACTGGAATGGCCTAGGGGAAAAGTACACACACCATTGTAATCGGGCGAGTTTCTACTTTCAGATGCAACAGGAATTTCTCGAGTTCGTCAATCCGTTCGCGAGATATGGGAGTTTGAAGTTAAGGAATGGTTGAGGAACCATCAAAATTTTCGCAAGTCTGATACTCGAAACCAATAACTACAAAGGCCTAGGGGAAAAGTACACATACCCTTGTAATCGGGCGAGTTTCCACTCTCAGATGGAACAGGAATTTCTCGAGTTCGTCAATCCGTTCGCGAGATATGGGAGTTTGAAGTTAAGGAATGGTTGAGAAACCATCAAAATTTTCGCAATTCTGATGCAAGAAACGAATAACTGGAATGGCCTAGGGGAAAATTACACACACCATTGTAATCGGTCGAATTTCTACTTTCAGATGCAACAGGAAATAATCGAGTTCGTCAATCCGTTCGCGAGATATGGGAGTTTGAAGTTAAGGAATGCTTGAGAAACCATCAAAATTTTCAAAAGTCTGATTCTCGAAACCAATAACTACTATGATCTAGGGCAAAAATACACATACCGTCGTAATCGGGCGAGTTTCTGCTTTCAGATGCAACAGAACTTTCTCGAGTTCGGCAATCCGTTCGCGAGATATGGGAGTTTGAAGTTGAGGAATGCTTGAGGAACCATCAAAATTTTCGCAATTCTGATGCAAGAAACGAATAACTGGAATGGCCTAGGGGAAAATTACACACACCATTGTAATCGGTCGACTTTCTACTTTCAGATGCAACAGGAAATAATCGAGTTCGTCAATCCGTTCGCGACATATGGGAGTTTGAAGTTAAGGAATGATTGAGAAACCATCAAAATTTTCAAACGTCTGATTCTCGAAACCAATAACTACTATGATCTAGGGCAAAAATACACATACCGCCGTAATCGGGCGAGTTTCTGCTTTCAGATGCAACAGGAAGTTCTCGAGTTCGTCAATCCGTTCGCGAGATATGGGAGTTTGAAGTTGAGGAATGCTTGAGGAACCATCAAAATTTTCGAAAGTCTGATACTCGAAACCAACAACTACATAGGCCTAGGGGAAAAATACACATACCGTTGTAATCGGGCGAGTTTCTACTTTCACATGCAACAAGAATTTCTCGAGTTCGGCAATCCGTTCGGGAGATATGGGAGTTTGAAGTTAAGGAATGGTTGTGAAACCATCAAAATTTTCGCTGGTCCGATACTCGAAACCAATAACTGGAATGGCCTAGGGGAAAAGTACACACACCATTGTAATCGGGCGAGTTTCTACTTTCAGATGCAACAGGCATTTCTCGAGTTCGTCTATCCGTTCGCGAGATATGGGAGTTTGAAGTTAAGGAATGGTTGAGGAACCATCAAAATTTTCGCAAGTCTGATACTCGAACTCAATAACTACAAAGGCCTAGGGGAAAAGTACACATACCTTTGTAATCGGGCGAGTTTCCACTCTCAGATGGAACAGGAATTTCTGGAGTTCGTCAATCCGTTCGCGAGATATGGGAGTTTGAAGTTAAGGAATGGTTGAGAAACCATCAAAATTTTCGCAATTCTGATGCAAGAAACGAATAACTGGAATGGCCTAGGGGAAAATTACACACACCATTGTAATCGGTCGACTTTCTACTTTCAGATGCAACAGGAAATAATCGAGTTCGTCAATCCGTTCGCGAGATATGGGAGTTTGAAGTTAAGGAATGCTTGAGAAACCATCAAAATTTTCAAACGTCTGATTCTCGAAACCAATAACTACTATGATCTAGGGCAAAAATACACATACCGCCGTAATCGGGCGAGTTTCTGCTTTCAGATGCAACAGGAAGTTCTCGAGTTCGTCAATCCGTTCGCGAGATATGGGAGTTTGAAGTTGAGGAATGCTTGAGGAACCATCAAAATTTTCGAAAGTCTGATACTCGAAACCAACAACTACATAGGCCTAGGGGAAAAATACACATACCGTTGTAATCGGGCGAGTTTCTACTTTCACATGCAACAAGAATTTCTCGAGTTCGGCAATCCGTTCGGGAGATATGGGAGTTTGAAGTTAAGGAATGGTTGTGAAACCATCAAAATTTTCGCTGGTCCGATACTCGAAACCAATAACTGGAATGGCCTAGGGGAAAAGTACACACACCATTGTAATCGGGCGAGTTTCTACTTTCAGATGCAACAGGAATTTCTCGAGTTCGTCAATCCGTTCGCGAGATATGGGAGTTTGAAGTTAAGGAATGGTTGAGGAACCATCAAAATTTTCGCAAGTCTGATACTCGAAACCAATAACTACAAAGGCCTAGGGGAAAAGTACACATACCCTTGTAATCGGGCGAGTTTCCACTCTCAGATGGAACAGGAATTTCTCGAGTTCGTCAATCCGTTCGCGAGATATGGGAGTTTGAAGTTAAGGAATGGTTGAGAAACCATCAAAATTTTCGCAATTCTGATGCAAGAAACGAATAACTGGAATGGCCTAGGGGAAAATTACACACACCATTGTAATCGGTCGAATTTCTACTTTCAGATGCAACAGGAAATAATCGAGTTCGTCAATCCGTTCGCGAGATATGGGAGTTTGAAGTTAAGGAATGCTTGAGAAACCATCAAAATTTTCAAAAGTCTGATTCTCGAAACCAATAACTACTATGATCTAGGGCAAAAATACACATACCGTCGTAATCGGGCGAGTTTCTGCTTTCAGATGCAACAGAACTTTCTCGAGTTCGGCAATCCGTTCGCGAGATATGGGAGTTTGAAGTTGAGGAATGCTTGAGGAACCATCAAAATTTTCGAAAGTCTGATACTCGAAACCAATAACTACAAAGGCCTAGGGGAAAAATACACATACCGTTGTAATCGGGCGAGTTTCTATTTTCAGATGCAACAGGAATTTCTCGAGTTCGGCAATCCGTTCGCGAGATATGGGAGTTTGAATTTAAGGAATGGTTGTGAAACCATCAAAATTTTCGCTGGTCCGATACTCGAAACCAATAACTGGAATGGCCTAGTGGAAAAGTACACACACCATTGTAATCGGTCGAATTTCTACTTTCAGATGCAACAGGAAATAATCGAGTTCGTCAATCCGTTCGCGAGATATGGGAGTTTGAAGTTAAGGAATGCTTGAGAAACCATCAAAATTTTCAAAAGTCTGATTCTCGAAACCAATAACTACTATGATCTAGGGCAAAAATACACATACCGTCGTAATCGGGCGAGTTTCTGCTTTCAGATGCAACAGAACTTTCTCGAGTTCGGCAATCCGTTCGCGAGATATGGGAGTTTGAAGTTAAGGAATGGTTGAGAAACTATCAAAATTTTCGCAAGTCTGATACCCGAAACCAATAACTACAAAGGCCTAGGCGAAAAACACACATATCTTTGTAATCGGGCGAGTTTCTACTTTAAGATGCAACAGGTATTTCTCGAGTTCGTCAATCCGTTCGCGAGAAATGGAAGATTGAAGTTAAGGAATGGTTGAGAAACTATCAAAATTTTCGCAAGTCTGATACTCGAAAACAATAACTACAAAGGCCTAGGGAAAAAACACACATATCTTCCTAATCGGGCGATTTTCTAATTTCAGATGCAACAGGAATTTCTCGAGTTCGTCAATCCGTTCGGGAGAAGTGGGAGTTTGAAGTTAAGGAATGGTTGAGAAACTATCAAAATATTCGGAAGTCTGATACTCGAAACCAATAACTACAAAGGCCTAGGGAAAAAACACACATATCTTCCTAATCGGGGGATTTTCTAATTTCAGATGCAACAGGAATTTCTCGAGTTCGTCAATCCGTTCGCGAGAAATGGGAGTTTGAAGTTAAGGAATGGTTGAGAAACTATCAAAAGTTTCGCAAGTCTGATACTCGAAACCAATAACTACAAAGGCCAAGGTGAAAAACACACATATCTTTGTAATCGGGCATGTTTCTACTTTCAGATGCAACAGGAATTTCTCGAGTTCGTCAATCCGTTCGCGAGAAATGGGAGTTTGAAGTTAAGGAATGGTTGAGAAACTATCAAAATTTTCGCAAGTCTGATACTCGAAACCAGTAACTACAATGGCCTAGGGGAAAATACACATACCTTTGTAATCGGGCGAGGTTCCACTTTCAGATGCAACAGGAATTTCTCGAGTTCGTCAATCCGTTCGCGAGATATGGGAGTTTGAAGTTAAGGAATGCTCTTGAAACCATCAAAATTTTCGGCGGTCTGATTCTCGAAACCAATAACTGGAATGGCCTAGGGGAAAAGTACACACACCATTGTAATCGGGCGAGTTTCTACTTTCAGATGCAACAGGAATTTCTCGAGTTCGTCAATCCGTTCGCGAGAAATGGGAGTTTGAAGCTAAGGAATGGTTGAGAAACTATCAAAATTTTCGCAAGTCTGATACTCGAAACCAATAACTACAATGCCCTAGGGGAAAATACAAATACCTTTGTAATCGGGCGAGGTTCCACTTTCAGATGCAACAGGAATTTCTCGAGTTCGTCAATCCGTTCGCGAGATATGGGAGTTTGAAGTTAAGGAATGGTTGAGATACCATCGAAATTTTCGCAATTCTGATACTCGAAACCAATAACTGGAATGACCTAGGGGAAAAGTACACACACCATTGTAATCGAGCGATTTTCTGCTTCCAGGTGCAACAGGAATTTCTCGAGTTCGTTAATCCGTTCGCGAGATATGGGAGTTTGATGTTAAGGAATGGTTGAGAAACTATCCAAATTTTCGCAAGTCTGATACTCGAAACCAATAACTGCAAAGGCCTAGGGAAAAAACACACATATCTTCCTAATCGGGGGATTTTCTAATTTCAGATGCAACAGGAATTTCTCGAGTTCGTCAATCCGTTCGCGAGAAATGGGAGTTTGAAGTTAAGGAATGGTTGAGAAACTATCAAAAGTTTCGCAAGTCTGATACTCGAAACCAATAACTACAAAGGCCAAGGTGACAAACACACATATCTTTGTAATCGGGCATGTTTCTACTTTCAGATGCAACAGGAATTTCTCGAGTTCGTCAATCCGTTCGCGAGAAATGGGAGTTTGAAGTTAAGGAATGGTTGAGAAACTATCAAAATTTTCGCAAGTCTGATACTCGAAACCAATAACTACAATGGCCTAGCGGAAAATACACATACCTTTGTAATCGGGCGAGGTTCCACTTTCAGATGCAACAGGAATTTCTCGAGTTCGTCAATCCGTTCGCGAGATATGGGAGTTTGAAGTTAAGGAGTGGTTGAGATACCATCGAAATTTTCGCAATTCTGATACTCGAAACCAATAACTACAAAGGCCTAGGTGAAAAACACACATTTCTTTGTAATCGGGCGAGTTTCTACTTTAAGATGCAACAGGAATTTCTCGAGTTCGTCAATCCGTTCGCGAGAAATGGGAGATTGAAGTTAAGGAATGGTTGAGAAACTATCAAAATTTTCGCAAGTCTGATACTCGAAACCAATAACTACAATGGCCTAGGGGAAAAATACACACACCGTTGTAATCGGGCGAGTTTCTGCTTTCAGATGCAACAGGAATTTCTCGATTTCGTCAATCCGTTCGCGAGATATGGGAGTTTGAAGTTAAGGAATGCTCTTGAAACCATCAAAATTTTCGGCGGTCTGATTCTCGAAACCAATAACTGGAATGGCCTAGGGGAAAAGTACACACACCATTGTAATCGGGCGAGTTTCTACTTTCAGATGCAACAGGAATTTCTCGAGTTCGTCAATCCGTTCGCGAGAAATGGGAGTTTGAAGTTAAGGAATGGTTGAGAAACTATCCAAATTTTCGCAAGTCTGATACTCGAAACCAATAACTACAATGGCCTAGGGGAAAATACACATACCTTTGTAATCGGGCGAGGTTCCACTTTCAGATGCAACAGGAATTTCTCGAGTTCGTCAATCCGTTCGCGAGATATGGGAGTTTGAAGTTAAGGAATGGTTGAGATTCCATCGAAATTTTCGCAATTCTGATACTCGAAACCAGTAACTGGAATGACCTAGGGGAAAAGTACACACACCATTGTAATCGGGCGATTTTCTGCTTCCAGGTGCAACAGGAATTTCTCGAGTTCGTCAATCCGTTCGCGAGATATGGGAGTTTGCTGTTAAGGAATGGTTGAGATACTATCAAAATTTTCGCAAGTCTGATACTCGAAACCAATAACTGCAAAGGCCTAGGTAAAAAACACACATTTCTTTGTAATCGGGCGAGATTCTACTTTAAGATGCAACAGGAATTTCTCGAGTTCGTCAATCCGTTCGCGAGAAATGGGAGATTGAAGTTATTCAATGATTATGATATAACAATGTTATTCTCAATGATTGAGAAACTATCAAAATTTTCGCAAGTCTGATACTCGAAACCAATAACTACAATGGCCTTGGGGAAAAATACACACACCGTTGTAATCGGGCGAGTTTCTGCTTTCAGATGCAACAGGAATTTCTCGATTTCGTCAATCCGTTCGCGAGATCTGGGAGTTTGAAGTTAAGGAATGCTTGAGAAACCATCAAAATTTTCGGTGGTCTGATTCTCGAAACCTATAACTGGAATGGCCTAGTGGAAAAGTACACACACCATTGTAATCTTGCGAGTTTCTACTTTCAGATGCAACAGGAATTTCTCGAGTTCGTCAATCCGTTCGCGAAATATCGGAGTTTGGAGATAAGAGATGGTTGCGAAACCATCAACATTTTCGCAAGTCTGATACTCGAAACCAATAACTGGAATGGCCTAGGGGAAAAGTACACACACCATTGTAATCGGGCATGTTTCTACTTTCAGATGCAACAGGAATTTCTCGAGTTCGTCAATCCATACGCGCGAAATGGGAGTTTGAAGTTAAGGAATGGTTGGGAAACCCTCAAAATTTTCGCAAGTCTGATACTCGAAACCAATAACTACAAAGGCCTAGGGGGAAAATACACACACCATTGTAATCGGGCGAGTTTCTACTTTCAGATGCAACAGGAATTTCTCGAGTTCGTCAAACCATACGCACGAAATGGGAGTTTGAAGTTAAGGAATGGTTGAGAAACTATCAAAATTTTCGCAAGTGTGATACTCGAAACCAATAACTACAATGGCCTAGGGGGAAAATACACATACCTTTGTAATCGGGCGAGGTTCCACTTTCAGATGCAACAGGAATTTCTCGAGTTCGTCAATCCGTTCACGAGAAATGGGAGTTTGAATTTAAGGAATGGTTGAGAAACCATCGAAATTTTCGAAATTCTGATGCTAGAAACGAATAACTGGAATGGCCTAGGGGAAAAGTACACACCCTATTCTAATCGGGCGAGTCTCTACTTTCAGATGCAACAGGAATTTCTCGAGTTCGTCAATCCGTTCGCGAGATATGGGAGTTTGAAGTTAAGGAATGGTTGGGAAAGCCTCAAAACTTTCGCAAGTCTCATACTCGAAACCAATAACTACAAAGCCCTAGGGGAAAAAACACACATATCTTTGTAATCGGGCGAGTTACTACTTTCAGATGCAACAGGAATTTCTCGAGTTCGTCAATCCGTTTGCGAGATATGGGAGTTTGAAGTTAAGGAATGCTTGAGAAACCATCAAAATTTTTACGAAAGTCTGATACTCGAAACCAATAACTACAAAGGCCTAGGGGAAAAATGCACACACCTTTGTAATCGGGCGAGTTTCCACTTTCAGATGCAACAGGAATTTCTCGAGTTCGTCAATCCGTTCGCGAGATATGGGAGTTTGAAGTTAAGGAATGCTTGAGAAACCATCAAAATTTTCGGTGGTCTGATACTCGAAACCAATAACTGGAATGGCCTAGGGGAAAAGTACACACACCATTGTAATCGGGCGAGTTCCTACTTTTAGATGCAACAGGAATTTCTCGAGTTCGTCAATCCGTTCGGGAGATATGGGAGTTTGAAATTAAGGAATGGTTGAGAAACCATCAAAATTTTCGCAAGTCTGATACTCGAAACCAATAACTACAAAGGCCTAGGAGAAAAATACACATACCTTTGTAATCGGGCGAGTTTCCACTTTCAGATGCAACAGGAATTTCTCGAGTTCGTCAATCCGATCGTGAGATATGGGAGTTTGAATTTAAGGAATGGTTGAGAAACCATCAAAATTTTCGCAAGTCTGATACTTGAAACCATTAACTACAAAGGCCTAGGAGAAAAATACACATACCTTTGTAATCGGGCGAGTTTCCACTTTCAGATGGAACAGGAATTTCTCGAGTTCGTCAATCCGTTCGCGAGATATGGGTGTTTCAAAAAAAAGGAATGCTTGAGAAACCATCAAAATTTTCGAAAGTCTGATACTCGAAACCAATAACTACAAAGGCCTAGGGGAAAAATGCACATACCTTTGTAATCGGGCGAGTTTCCACTTTCAGATGCAACAGGAATTTCTCGAGTTCGTCATTCCGTTCGCGAGATATGGGAGTTTGAAGTTAAGGAATGGTTGAGCAACCATCAAAATTTTCGCAATTCTGATACTCGAAACCAATAACTGGAATGACCTAGGGGAAAAGTACACACACCATTGTAATCGGGCGATTTTCTGCTTCCAGGTGCAACAGGAACTTCTCGAGTTCGTCAATCCGTTCGCGAGATATGGGAGTTTGAAGTTAAGGAATGGTTGAGAAACTATCAAAATTTTCGCAAGTCTGATACTCGAAACCAATAACTACAAAGGCCTAGGTGAAAAACACACATTTCTTTGTAATCGGGCGAGTTTCTACTTTAAGATGCAACAGGAATTTCTCGAGTTCGTCAATCCATACGCGCGAAATGGGAGTTTGAAGTTAAGGAATGGTTGGGAAACCCTCAAAATTTTCGCAAGTCTGATACTCGAAACCAATAACTACAAAGGCCTAGGGGGAAAATACACACACCATTGTAATCGGGCGAGTTTCTACTTTCAGATGCAACAGGAATTTCTCGAGTTCGTCAATCCATACGCACGAAATGGGAGTTTGAAGTTAAGGAATGGTTGAGAAACTATCAAAATTTTCGCAAGTGTGATACTCGAAACCAATAACTACAATGGCCTAGGGGGAAAATACACATACCTTTGTAATCGGGCGAGGTTCCACTTTCAGATGCAACAGGAATTTCTCGAGTTCGTCCATCCGTTCACGAGAAATGGGAGTTTGAATTTAAGGAATGGTTGAGAAACCATCGAAATTTTCGAAATTCTGATGCTAGAAACGAATAACTGGAATGGCCTAGGGGAAAAGTACACACCCTATTCTAATCGGGCGAGTCTCTACTTTCAGATGCAACAGGAATTTCTCGAGTTCGTCAATCCGTTTGCGAGATATGGGTGTTTCAAAAAAAAGGTGCTTGAGAAACCATCAAAATTTTCGAAAGTCTGATACTCGAAACCAATAACTACAAAGGCCTAGGGGAAAAATGCACACACCTTTGTAATCGGGCGAGGTTCCACTTTCAGATGCAACAGGAATTTCTCGAGTTCGTCAATCCGTTCGCGAGAAATGGGAGATTGAAGTTAAGGAAAGGTTGAGAAACTATCAAAATTTTCGCAAGTCTGATACTCGAAACAAATAACTACAAAGGCCTAGGTGAAAAACACACATTTCTTTGTAATCGGGCGAGTTTCTACTTTAAGATGCAACAGGAATTTCTCGAGTTCGTCAATCCGTTCGCGAGATATGGGAGTTTGAAGTTAAGGGATGCTCTTGAAACCATCAAAATTTTCGGCGGTCTGATTCTCGAAACCAATAACTGGAATGGCCTAGAGGAAAAGTACACACACCATTGTAATCGGGCGAGTTTCTACTTTCAGATGCAACAGGAATTTCTCGAGTTCGTCAATCCGTTCGCGAGATATGGGAGTTTGAAGTTAAGGAATGGTTGGGAAACCCTCAAAATTTTCGCAAGTCTGATACTCGAAACCAATAACTACAAAGGCCTAGGGGAAAAATACACACACCATTGTAATCGGGCGAGTTTCTACTTTCAGATGCAACAGGAATTTCTCGAGTTCGTCAATCCATACGCGCGAAATGGGAGTTTGAAGTTAAGGAATGGTTGAGAAACTATCAAAATTTTCGCAAGTATGATACTCGAAACCAATAACTACAATGGCCTAGGGGGAAAATACACATACCTTTGTAATCGGGCGAGGTTCCACTTTCAGATGCAACAGGAACTTCTCGTGTTCGTCAATCCGTTCACGAGTAATGGGAGTTTGAAGTTAAGGAATGGTTGAGAAACCATCGAAATTTTCGAAATTCTGATGCTAGAAACGAATAACTGGAATGGCCTTGGGGAAAAGTACACAAACCATTGTAATCGGGCGAGTTCCTACTTTTAGATGCAACAGGAATTTCTCGAGTTCGTCAATCCGTTCGCGAGATATGTGAGTTTGAAGTTAAGGAATGCTTGAGAAACCATCAAAATTTTCGAAAGTCTGATACTCGAAACCAATAACTACAAAGGCCTAGGGGAAAAATGCACACACCATTGTAATCGGGCGAGTTTCCACTTTCAGATGCAACAGGAATTTCTCGAGTTCGTCAATCCGTTCGGGAGATATGGGTGTTTGAAGTTAAGGAATGGTTGAGCAACCATCAAAATGTTCGCAAGTCTGATACCCGAAACAAATAACTACAAAGGCCTAGGTGAAAAACCCACATATCTTTGTAATCGGGCGAGTTTCTACTTTAAGATGCAACAGGAATTTCTCGAGTTCGTCAATCCATACGCGCGAAATGGGAGTTTGAAGTTAAGGAATGGTTGAGAAACTATCAAAATTTTCGCAAGTATGATACTCGAAACCAATAACTACAATGGGCTAGGGGGAAAATACACATACCTTTGTAATCGGGCGAGGTTCCACTTTCAGATGCAACAGGAATTTCTCGAGTTCGTCAATCCGTTCGCGAGATATGGGAGTTTGAAGTTAAGGAATGGTTGGGAAACCCTCAAAATTTTCGCAAGTCTGATACTCGAAACCAATAACTACAAAGGCCTAGGGGAAAAATACACACACCATTGTAATCGGGCGAGTTTCTACTTTCAGATGCAACAGGAATTTCTCGAGTTCGTCAATCCATACGCGCGAAATGGGAGTTTGAAGTTAAGGAATGGTTGAGAAACTATCAAAATTTTCGCAAGTATGATACTCGAAACCAATAACTACAATGGCCTAGGGAGAAAATACACATACCTTTGTAATCGGGCGAGGTTCCACTTTCAGATGCAACAGGAACTTCTCGAGTTCGTCAATCCGTTCACGAGTAATGGGAGTTTGAAGTTAAGGAATGGTTGAGAAACCATCGAAATTTTCGAAATTCTGATGCTAGAAACGAATAACTGGAATGGCCTTGGGGAAAAGTACACAAACCATTGTAATCGGGCGAGTTCCTACTTTTAGATGCAACAGGAATTTCTCGAGTTCGTCAATCCGTTCGCGAGATATGGGAGTTTGAAGTTAAGGAATGCTTGAGAAACCATCAAAATTTTCGAAAGTCTGATACTCGAAACCAATAACTACAAAGGCCTAGGGGAAAAATACACACACCATTGTAATCGGGCGAGTTTCTACTTTCAGATGCAACAGGAATTTCTCGAGTTCGTCAATCCATACGCGCGAAATGGGAGTTTGAAGTTAAGGAATGGTTGAGAAACTATCAAAATTTTCGCAAGTATGATACTCGAAACCAATAACTACAATGGCCTAGGGAGAAAATACACATACCTTTGTAATCGGGCGAGGTTCCACTTTCAGATGCAACAGGAACTTCTCGAGTTCGTCAATCCGTTCACGAGTAATGGGAGTTTGAAGTTAAGGAATGCTTGAGAAACCATCAAAATTTTCGAAAGTCTGATACTCGAAACCAATAACTACAAAGGCCTAGGGGAAAAATGCACACACCATTGTAATCGGGTGAGTTTCCACTTTCAGATGCAACAGGAATTTCTCGAGTTCGTCAATCCGTTCGGGAGATATGGGTGTTTGAAGTTAAGGAATGGTTGAGAAACCATCAAAATTTTCGCAAATCTGATACTCGAAACCAATAACTACAAAGGCATAGCGGAAAAATGCACATACATTTGTAATCGGGCGAGTTTCCACTTTCAGATGCAGCAGGAATTTCTCGAGTTCGTCAATCCGTTCGCGAGATATAGGAGTTTGAATTTAAGGAATGGCTGAGAAACTATCAAAATTTTCGCAAGTATGATACTCGAAACCAATAACTACAATGGCCTAGGGGGAAAAGTACACACACCATTGTAATCGGGCGAGTTCCTACTTTTAGATGCAACAGGAATTTCTCGAGTTCGTCAATCCGTTCGCGAGATATGGGAGTTTGGAGTTAAGGAATGCTTGAGAAACCATCAAAATTTTCGGTGGTCTGATACTCGAAACCAATAACTGGAATGGCTTAGTGGAAAAGTACACAAACCATTGTAATCGGGCGAGTTCCTACTTTTAGATGCAACAGGAATTTCTCGAGTTCGTCAATCCGTTCGCGAGATATGGGATTTTGAAGTTAAGGAATGGTTAAGAAACCATCAAAATTCTCGCAAGTCTGATACACGAAACCAATAACTACAAAAGCCTAGGGCAACAACATACATATCTTTGTAATCGGGCGTGTTTCTACTTTCAGATGCAACAGGAATTTCTCGAGTTCGTCAATCCGTTCGCGAGATATGGGAGTTTGAACTTAAGGAATGCTTGAGAAACCATCAAAGTTTTCGCAAGTCTGATACTCGAAACCAATAACTACAAAGGCCTAGGGGAAAATACACATACCTTTGTAATCGGGCGAGGTTCCACTTTCAGATGCAACAGGAATTTCTCGTGTTCGTCAATCCGTTCGCGAGATATGGGAGTTTGAATTTAAGGAATGGTTGAGAAACCACCAAGATTTTCGCAAGTCTGATACTCGAAACCAATAACTGGAATGGGCTAGGGGAAAAGTACACACACCATTGTAATCGGGCGAGTTCCTACTTTTAGATGCAACAGGAATTTCTCGAGTTCGTCAATCCGTTCGCGAGAAATGGGAGTTTGAAGTTAAGGAATGGTTGCGAAACTATCAAAATTTTCGCAAGTCTGATACTCGAAACCAATAACTACAAAGGCCTGGGTGAAAAACACACATATCTTTGTAATCGGGCGAGTTTCTACTTTCAGATGCAACAGGAATTTCTCGAGTTCGTCAATCCGTTCGCGAGATATGGGAGTCTGAATTTAAGGAATGGTTGAGAGACCATCAAGATTTTCGCAAGTCTGATACTCGAAACCAATAACTGGAATGGGCTAGGGGAAAAGTAAACACACCATTGTAATAGGGCGAGTTCGTACTTTTAGATGCAACAGGAATTTCTCGAGTTCGTCAATCCGTTCGCGAGATATGCGAGTTTGAAGTTAAGGAATGGTTAAGAAACAATCAAAATTTTCGCAAGTCTGATACACGAAACCAATAACTACAAAAGCCTAGGGGAGAACACACATATCTTTGTAATCGGGCGCGTTTCTACTTTCAGATGCAACAGGAATTTCTCGATTTCGTCAATCCGTTCGCGAGATATGGGAGTTTGAAGTTAAGGACTGGTTGAGAAACCATCAAAATTTTCGCAAATCTGATAATCGAAACTAATAACTACAAAGGCATAGGGGAAAAATGCACATACCTTTGTAATCGGGCGAGTTTCTACTTTCAGATGCAACAGGAATTTCTCGAGTTCTTCAATCCGTTCGCGAGATATGAGAGTTTGAAGTTAAGGAATGCTTGAGGAACCATCAAAATTTTCGCAAGTCTGATACTCGAATCCAATAACAACTATGGCCTAGGGCAAAAATACACATACCGCTGTAATCGGGCGAGTTTCTGCTTTCAGATGCAATAGGAAATTCTCGAGTTCGCCAATCCATTCGCGAGATATAGAAGTTTGAAGTTAAGGAATGATTGAGAAACCATCAAAGTTTTCGCAAGTCTGATACTCGAAACCAATAACTGGAATGGCCTAGGTCAAAAATACACGTACCGTTGTAATCGGGCGTGTTTCTGCTTTCAGATGCAATAGGAAATTCTCGAGTTCGTCAATCCGTTCGCGAGATATGGTAGTTTGAAGTTAAGGAATGGTTGAGAAACCGTCAAAATTTTCGCTGGTCTGATACTCGAAACCAATAACTGGAATGGCCTAGCGGAAAAGTACACACACCATTGTACTCGAGCGAGTTTCTACTTTCAGATGCAACAGGAATTTCTCGAGTTCGTCAACCCGTTCGCGAGATATGGGGGTTTGAAGTTAAGGAATGGTTGAAAAACCATCAAAATTTTCGCAAGTCTGATGCTCGAAACCAATAACTACAAAGGCCTAGGGTAAAAATACACATACCGTTGTAATCGGGCGAGTTTCTACTTTCACATGCAACAGGAATTTCTCGAGTTCGTCAACCCGTTCGCGAGATATGGGAGTTTGAAGTTAAGGAATGGTTGAGAAACCATCAAAATTTTCGCAAGTCTGATACTCGAAACCAATAACTACAATGGCCTAGGGGCAAAATACACATACCGTTGTAATTGGGAGAGTTTCTACTTTCAGATGCAACAGAAATTATTCGGATTCGTCAATCCGTTCGCGAAATGTCGGAGTTGGGAGTTAAGAGATGGTTGAGAAACCATCAAAACTTTCGCAAGTCTGATGTTCGATAACAATAACTGGAGTGGCCTAGGGGGAAAGTACACACACCATTGTAATCGGACGAGTTTCTACTTTCACATGCATCTGGAATTTCTCGAGTTCGTCAATCCGTTCGGGAGAAATGGGAGTTTGAAGTTAAGGAATGGACGAGAATCTATCAAAATTTTCGCAAGTCAAATACTCGAAACCAATAACTACAATGGCATAGGGGAAAAAAACACACATCTTTGTAATCGGGCGAGTTTCTACTTTCAGATGCGACAGGAATTTCTCGAGTTCGTCAATCCGTTCGCGAGAAATGGGAGAATGAAGTTAAGGAATGGTTGAGAAACCATCAAAATTTTCGCAAGTCTGATACACGAAACCAATAACTACAAAAGCCTAGGGGAAAACACACATATCTTTGTAATCGGGCGTGTTTCTACTTTCAGATGCAACAAGAATTTCTCGAGTTCGTCAATCCGTTCGTGAGATATGGGAGTTTGAAATTAAGGAATGGTTGAGAAACCATCAAAATTTTCGCAAGTCTGATACTTGAAACCAATAACTACAAAGGCCTAGGAGAAAAATACACATACCTTTGTAATCGGGCGAGTTTCCACTTTCAGATGCAACAGGAATTTCTCGAGTTCGTCAATCCGTTCGCGAGATATGGGTGGTTGAACTTAAGGAATGCTTGAGAAACCATCAAAATTTTCGAAAGTCTGATACTCGAAACCAATAACTACAAAGGCCTAGGGGAAAAACACACATATCTTTGTAATCAGGCGAGTTTCTACTTTCAGATGCAACAGGAATTTCTCGAGTTCGTCAATCCGTTCGCGAGAAATGGGAGTTTGAAGTTAAGGAATCGTTGAGAAACTATCAAAATTTTCGCAAGTCTGATACCCGAAACCAATAACTACAAAGGCCTAGGTGAAAAACCCACATATCTTTGTAATCGGGCGAGTTTCTACTTTAAGATGCAACTGGAATTTCTCGAGTTCGTGAATCCGTTCGCGAGATATGGGAGTTTGAAGTTAAGGAATGATTGAGAAACCATCAAAATTTTTGCAAATCTGATACTCGAAAGCAATAACAACAAAGGCATAGGGGAAAAATGCACATACCTTTGTAATCGGGCGAGTTTCTGCTTTCAGATGCAACAGGAGTTTCTCGAGTTCTTCAATCCGTTCGCGAGATATGGGAGTTTGAAGTTAAGGAATTCTTGAGAAGCCATCAAAATTTTCGCAAGTCTGATACTCGAATCCAATAGCAACTATGGCCTGGGGCAAAAATACACTTACCGCTGTAATCGGGCGAGTATCTGCTTTCAGATGCAACAGGAATTTCTCGAGTTCGTCATTCCGTTCGCGAGATACGGGAGTTTGAAGTTAAGGAATGGTTGAGAAACCATCAAAATTTTCGCAAGTCTGATACTCGAAACCAATAAATACAAAGGCCTAGGGGAAAAATACACATACCGTTGTAATCGGACGAGTTTCTACTTTCACATGCAACAGGAATTTCTCGAGTTCGTCAATCCGTTCGCGAGATATGGAAGTGTGAAGTTAAGCAATGGTTGAGAAACCATCAAAATTTTCGCAAGTCTCATACTCGAAACCAATAGCTGGAATGGCCTAGGGGAAAAGTACACACACCATTGTAATCGGGCGAGTTTCTACTTTCAGATGCAACAGGAATTTCTCGAGTTCGTCAATCCGTTCGCGAGGTATGGGAGTTTGAAGTTAAGGAATGGTTGAGAAACTATCAAAATTTTCGCAAGTCTGATACTCGAAACCAATAACTACATGGGCCTAGGTGAAAAACACACATACCTTTGTAATCGGGCGAGTTTCTACTTTCAGATGCAACAGGAATTTCTCGAGTTCGTCAATCCGTTCG
Organism: Ptiloglossa arizonensis; assembly: GCF_051014685.1. Taxonomy (NCBI): domain Eukaryota; kingdom Metazoa; phylum Arthropoda; class Insecta; order Hymenoptera; family Colletidae; genus Ptiloglossa; species Ptiloglossa arizonensis. Next base: position 1,762,553 of record NW_027478407.1, on the reverse strand, counting down.
CGAGAAATGGGAGTTTGAAGTTAAGGAATGGCTGAGAAACTATCAAAATTTTCGCATGTCTGATACTCGAAACCAATAACTACAAAGGCCTAGGTGAAAAACACACATATCTTTGTAATCGGGCGAGTTTCTACTCCCAGATGCAACAGGAATTTCTCGAGTTCGTCAATCCTTTCGCGAGATATGGGAGTTTGAAATTAAGGAACGGTTGAGAAACCATCAAAATTTTCGCAAGTCTGATACTCGAATCCAATAACAACTATGGCCTAGGGCAAAAATACACATACCGCTGTAATCGGGCGGGTTTCTGCTTTCAGATGCAATAGGAAATTCTCGAGTTCGTCAATCCATTCGCGAGATATGGAAGTTTGAAGTTATGGAATGATGGAGAAACCATCAAAATTTTCGCAAGTCTGATACACGAAATAAATAACTGGAATGGCCTAGGGGAAAAGTACACACACCATTGTAATCGGGCGAGTTTCTACTTTCAGATGCATCTGGAATTTCTCGAGTTCGTCAATCCGTTCGCGAGAAATGGGAGTTTGAAGTTAAGGAATGGTGGAGAATCTATCAAAATTTTCGCAAGTCTAATACTCGAAACCAATAACTACAATGGCATAGGGGAAAAATACACACACCGTTGTAATCGGGCGAGTTTCTGCTTTCAGATGCAACAGGGATTTCTCGATTCCGTCAATCCGTTCGCGAGATATGGGAGTTAGAAGTAAAGGAATGCTTGAGAAACCATCAAAATTTTCGCAAGTCTGATACACGAAACCAATAACTACAAAAGCCTAGGGGAAAACACACATACCTTTGTAATCGGGCGTGTTTCTACTTTCAGATGCAACAAGAATTTCTCGAGATCGTCAATCCGTTCGTGAGATATGGGAGTTTGAAATTAAGGAATGGTTGAGAAACCATCAAAATTTTCGCAAGTCTGATACTTGAAACCAATAACTACAAAGGCCTAGGAGAAAAATACACATACCGTTGTAATCGGGCGAGTTTCTGCTGTCGGATGCAACAGGAATTTCTCGAGTTCGTCAATCCGTTCGCGAGATATGGGAGTTTGAAGTTAAGGAATGTTTGAGAAACCATCAAAGTTTTCGCAATTCTGATACTCGAAACCAATATCTACTATGGCCTAGGGGAAAAATACACATACCGTTGTAATCGGGCGAGTTTCTGCTGTCGGATGCAACAGGAATTTCTCGAGTTCGTCAATCCGTTCGCGAGATATGGGAGTTTGAAGTTAAGGAATGTTTGAGAAACCTTCAAAATTTTCGCAAGTCTGATACTCGAAACCAATAACTGGAATGGCCTAGGGGAAAAGTACACACACCATTGTAATCGGGCGAGTTTCTACTTTCAGATGCAACAGGAATTTCTCGAGTTCATCAATCCGTTCGCGAGATATGGGAGTTTGAAGCTAAGGAATGGTTGAGGAACCATCAAAATTTTCGCAAGTCTGATACTCGAAATAAATAACTGGAATGGCCTAGGGGAAAAGTACACACACCATTGTAATCGGGCGAGTTTCTACTTTCAGATGCATCAGGAATTTCTCGAGTTCGTCAATCCGTTCGCGAGAAATGGGAGTTTCAAGTTAAGGAAAGGTTGAGAAACCATCAAAATTTTCGCAAGTGTGATACTCGAAACCAATAACTACTGTGGCCTAGGGCAAAAATACACATACCATTGTAATCGAGCGAGTTTCTGCTTTCAGATGCAACAGGAATTTCTCGAGTTCGTCAATCCGTTCGCGAGATATGGTAGTTTGAAGTTAAGGTATGGTTGAGAAACCATCAGAATTTTCGCAAGTCTGATACTCGAAACCAATAACTACAATGGCCTAGGGGAAAAACACACATACCGTTGTAATCGGACGAGTTTCTACTTTCACATGCAACAGGAATTTCTCGAGTTCGTCAATCCGTTCGCGAGATATGGAAGTGTGAAGTTAAGGAATGGTTGAGAAACCATCAAAATTTTCGCAAGTCTGATACTCGAAACCAATAACTGGAATGGCCTAGGGGAAAAGTACACCCGCCATTGTAATCGGGCGAGTTTCTACTTTCAGATGCAACAGGAATTTCTCGAGTTCGTCAATCCGTTCGCGAGATATGGGAGTTTGAAGCTAAGGAATGGTTGAGGAACCATCAAAAGTTTCGCAAGTCTGATACTCGAAATAAATAACTGGAATGGCCTAGGGGAAAAGTACACACACCATTGTAATCGGGCGAGTTTCTACTTTCAGATGCATCAGGAATTTCTCGAGTTTGTCAATCCGTTCGCGAGAAATGGGAGTTTGAAGTTAAGGAATGGTTGAGAATCTATCAAAATTTTCGAAAGTCTGATACTCGAAACCAATAACTACAAAGGCCTAGGAGAAAAATACACATACCTTTGTAATCGGGCGAGTTTCCACTTTCAGATGCAACAGGAATTTCTCGAGTTCGTCAATCCGTTCGCGAGATATGGGTGTTTGAACTTAAGGAATGCTTGAGAAACCATCAAAATTTTCGAAAGTCTGATACTCGAAACCAATAACTACAAAGGCCTAGGGGAAAAACACACATATCTTTGTAATCAGGCGAGTTTCTACTTTCAGATGCAACAGGAATTTCTCGAGTTCGTCAATCCGTTCGCGAGAAATGGGAGTTTGAAGTTAAGGAATCGTTGAGAAACTATCAAAATTTTCGCAAGTCTGATACCCGAAACCAATAACTACAAAGGCCTAGGTGAAAAACCCACATATCTTTGTAATCGGGCGAGATTCTACTTTAAGATGCAACTGGAATTTCTCGAGTTCGTGAATCCGTTCGCGAGATATGGGAGTTTGAAGTTAAGGAATGATTGAGAAACCATCAAAATTTTTGCAAATCTGATACTCGAAAGCAATAACAACAAAGGCATAGGGGAAAAATGCACATACCTTTGTAATCGGGCGAGTTTCTGCTTTCAGATGCAACAGGAGTTTCTCGAGTTCTTCAATCCGTTCGCGAGATATGGGAGTTTGAAGTTAAGGAATTCTTGAGAAGCCATCAAAATTTTCGCAAGTCTGATACTCGAATCCAATAGCAACTATGGCCTGGGGCAAAAATACACATACCGCTGTAATCGGGCGAGTATCTGCTTTCAGATGCAACAGGAATTTCTCGAGTTCGTCATTCCGTTCGCGAGATACGGGAGTTTGAAGTTAAGGAATGGTTGAGAAACCATCAAAATTTTCGCAAGTCTGATACTCGAAACCAATAAATACAAAGGCCTAGGGGAAAAATACACATACCGTTGTAATCGGACGAGTTTCTACTTTCACATGCAACAGGAATTTCTCGAGTTCGTCAATCCGTTCGCGAGATATGGAAGTGTGAAGTTAAGCAATGGTTGAGAAACCATCAAAATTTTCGCAAGTCTCATACTCGAAACCAATAGCTGGAATGGCCTAGGGGAAAAGTACACACACCATTGTAATCGGGCGAGTTTCTACTTTCAGATGCAACAGGAATTTCTCGAGTTCGTCAATCCGTTCGCGAGGTATGGGAGTTTGAAGTTAAGGAATGGTTGAGAAACTATCAAAATTTTCGCAAGTCTGATACTCGAAACCAATAACTACATGGGCCTAGGTGAAAAACACACATACCTTTGTAATCGGGCGAGTTTCTACTTTCAGATGCAACAGGAATTTCTCGAGTTCGTCAATCCGTTCGCGAGAAATGGGAGTTTGAAGTTAAGGAATGGCTGAGAAACTATCAAAATTTTCGCATGTCTGATACTCGAAACCAATAACTACAAAGGCCTAGGTGAAAAACACACATATCTTTGTAATCGGGCGAGTTTCTACTCCCAGATGCAACAGGAATTTCTCGAGTTCGTCAATCCGTTCGCGAGATATGGGAGTTTGAAATTAAGGAACGGTTGAGAAACCATCAAAATTTTCGCAAGTCTGATACTCGAATCCAATAACAACTATGGCCTAGGGCAAAAATACACATACCGCTGTAATCGGGCGGGTTTCTGCTTTCAGATGCAATAGGAAATTCTCGAGTTCGTCAATCCATTCGCGAGATATGGAAGTTTGAAGTTATGGAATGATTGAGAAACCATCAAAATTTTCGCAAGTCTGATACACGAAATAAATAACTGGAATGGCCTAGGGGAAAAGTACACACACCATTGTAATCGGGCGAGTTTCTACTTTCAGATGCATCTGGAATTTCTCGAGTTCGTCAATCCGTTCGCGAGAAATGGGAGTTTGAAGTTAAGGAATGGTGGAGAATCTATCAAAATTTTCGCAAGTCTAATACTCGAAACCAATAACTACAATGGCATAGGGGAAAAATACACACACCGTTGTAATCGGGCGAGTTTCTGCTTTCAGATGCAACAGGGATTTCTCGATTCCGTCAATCCGTTCGCGAGATATGGGAGTTAGAAGTAAAGGAATGCTTGAGAAACCATCAAAATTTTCGCAAGTCTGATACACGAAACCAATAACTACAAAAGCCTAGGGGAAAACACACATACCTTTGTAATCGGGCGTGTTTCTACTTTCAGATGCAACAAGAATTTCTCGATATCGTCAATCCGTTCGTGAGATATGGGAGTTTGAAATTAAGGAATGGTTGAGAAACCATCAAAATTTTCGCAAGTCTGATACTTGAAACCAATAACTACAAAGGCCTAGGAGAAAAATACACATACCGTTGTAATCGGGCGAGTTTCTGCTGTCGGATGCAACAGGAATTTCTCGAGTTCGTCAATCCGTTCGCGAGATATGGGAGTTTGAAGTTAAGGAATGTTTGAGAAACCATCAAAGTTTTCGCAATTCTGATACTCGAAACCAATATCTACTATGGCCTAGGGGAAAAATACACATACCGTTGTAATCGGGCGAGTTTCTGCTGTCGGATGCAACAGGAATTTCTCGAGTTCGTCAATCCGTTCGCGAGATATGGGAGTTTGAAGTTAAGGAATGTTTGAGAAACCTTCAAAATTTTCGCAAGTCTGATACTCGAAACCAATAACTGGAATGGCCTAGGGGAAAAGTACACACACCATTGTAATCGGGCGAGTTTCTACTTTCAGATGCAACAGGAATTTCTCGAGTTCATCAATCCGTTCGCGAGATATGGGAGTTTGAAGCTAAGGAATGGTTGAGGAACCATCAAAATTTTCGCAAGTCTGATGCTCGAAATAAATAACTGGAATGGCCTAGGGGAAAAGTACACACACCATTGTAATCGGGCGAGTTTCTACTTTCAGATGCATCAGGAATTTCTCGAGTTCGTCAATCCGTTCGCGAGAAATGGGAGTTTCAAGTTAAGGAAAGGTTGAGAAACCATCAAAATTTTCGCAAGTGTGATACTCGAAACCAATAACTACTGTGGCCTAGGGCAAAAATACACATACCATTGTAATCGAGCGAGTTTCTGCTTTCAGATGCAACAGGAATTTCTCGAGTTCGTCAATCCGTTCGCGAGATATGGTAGTTTGAAGTTAAGGTATGGTTGAGAAACCATCAGAATTTTCGCAAGTCTGATACTCGAAACCAATAACTACAATGGCCTAGGGGAAAAACACACATACCGTTGTAATCGGACGAGTTTCTACTTTCACATGCAACAGGAATTTCTCGAGTTCGTCAATCCGTTCGCGAGATATGGAAGTGTGAAGTTAAGGAATGGTTGAGAAACCATCAAAATTTTCGCAAGTCTGATACTCGAAACCAATAACTGGAATGGCCTAGGGGAAAAGTACACACGCCATTGTAATCGGGCGAGTTTCTACTTTCAGATGCAACAGGAATTTCTCGAGTTCGTCAATCCGTTCGCGAGATATGGGAGTTTGAAGCTAAGGAATGGTTGAGGAACCATCAAAAGTTTCGCAAGTCTGATACTCGAAATAAATAACTGGAATGGCCTAGGGGAAAAGTACACACACCATTGTAATCGGGCGAGTTTCTACTTTCAGATGCATCAGGAATTTCTCGAGTTTGTCAATCCGTTCGCGAGAAATGGGAGTTTGAAGTTAAGGAATGGTTGAGAATCTATCAAAATTTTCGCAAGTCTGATGCTCGAAACCAATAACTACAATGGCATAGGGGAAAAATACACATACCGTTGTAATCGGGCGAGTTTCTACTTTCAGATGCAACAGGAATTTCTCGAGTTCGTCAATCCGTTCGCGAGATGTGGGAGTTTGAAGTGAAGGAACTCTTGAGAAACCATCAAAATTTTCGCAAGTCTGATACTCGAATCCAATAGCAACTATGGCCTAGGGCAAAAATACACATACCGCTGTAATCGGGCGAGTATCTGCTTTCAGATGCAACAGGAATTTCTCGAGTTCGTCATTCCGTTCGCGAGATATGGGAGTTTGAAGTTAAGGAATGGTTGAGAAACCATCAAAATTTTCGCAAGTCTGATACTCGAAACCAATAAATACAAAGGCCTAGTGGAAAAATACACATACCGTTGTAATCGGGCGAGTTTCTACTTTCAGATGCAACAGGAATTTCTCGAGTTCGTCAATCCGTTCGCGAGGTATGGGAGTTTGAAGTTAAGGAATGGTTGAGAAACCATCAAAATTTTCGCAAGTCTGATACTCGAATCCAATAACTACATGGGCCTAGGTGAAAAACACACATATCTTTGTAATCGGGCGAGTTTCCAATTTCAGATGCAACAGGAATTTCTCGAGTTCGTCAATCCGTTCGCGAGAAATGGGAGTTTGAAGTTAAGGAATGGCTGAGAAACTATCAAAATTTTCGCATGTCTGATACTCGAAACCAATAACTACAAAGGCCTAGGTGAAAAACACACATATCTTTGTAATCGGGCGAGTTTCTACTCCCAGATGCAACAGGAATTTCTCGAGTTCGTCAATCCGTTCGCGAGATATGGGAGTTTGAAATTAAGGAACGGTTGAGAAACCATCAAAATTTTCGCAAGTCTGATACTCGAATCCAATAACAACTATGGCCTAGGGCAAAAATACACATACCGCTGTAATCGGGCGGGTTTCTGCTTTCAGATGCAATAGGAAATTCTCGAGTTCGTCAATCCATTCGCGAGATATGGAAGTTTGAAGTTATGGAATGATTGAGAAACCATCAAAATTTTCGCAAGTCTGATACACGAAATAAATAACTGGAATGGCCTAGGGGAAAAGTACACACACCATTGTAATCGGGCGAGTTTCTACTTTCAGATGCATCTGGAATTTCTCGAGTTCGTCAATCCGTTCGCGAGAAATGGGAGTTTGAAGTTAAGGAATGGTCGAGAATCTATCAAAATTTTCGCAAGTCTAATACTCGAAACCAATAACTACAATGGCATAGGGGAAAAATACACACACCGTTGTAATCGGGCGAGTTTCTGCTTTCAGATGCAACAGAATTTTCTCGAGTTCGTCAATCCGTTCGCGAGATATGGGAGTTTGAAGTTAAGGAATGCTTGAGAAACCATCAAAATTTTCGCTAGGCTGATACTCGAAACCAATAACTACTATGGCCCAGGGCAAAAATACACATACCGTTGTAATCGGACGAGTTTCTACTTTCAGATGCAACAGGAATTTCTCCAGTTCGTCAATCCGTTCGCGAGATATGGGAGTTTGAAGTTAAGGAATGTTTGAGAAACCACCAAAGTTTTCGCAATTCTGATACTCGAAACCAATATCTACTATGGCCTAGGGGAAAAATACACATACCGTTGTAATCGGGCGAGTTTCTGCTGTCGGATGCAACAGGAATTTCTCGAGTTGGTCAATCCGTTCGCGAGATATGGTAGTTTGAAGTTAAGGTATGGTTGAGAAACCATCAGAATTTTCGCAAGTCTGATACTCGAAACCAATAACTACAATGGCCTAGGGGAAAAACACACATACCGTTGTAATCGGACGAGTTTCTACTTTCACATGCAACAGGAATTTCTCGAGTTCGTCAATCCGTTCGCGAGATATGGAAGTGTGAAGTTAAGGAATGGTTGAGAAACCATCAAAATTTTCGCAAGTCTGATACTCGAAACCAATAACTGGAATGGCCTAGGGGAAAAGTACACATACCGTTGTAATCGGGCGAGTTTCTACTTTCAGATGCAACAGGAATTTCTCGAGTTCGTCAATCCGTTCGCGAGATGTGGGAGTTTGAAGTGAAGGAACTCTTGAGAAACCATCAAAATTTTCGCAAGTCTGATACTCGAATCCAATAGCAACTATGGCCTAGGGCAAAAATACACATACCGCTGTAATCGGGCGAGTATCTGCTTTCAGATGCAACAGGAATTTCTCGAGTTCGTCATTCCGTTCGCGAGATATGGGAGTTTGAAGTTAAGGAATGGTTGAGAAACCATCAAAATTTTCGCAAGTCTGATACTCGAAACCAATAAATACAAAGGCCTAGTGGAAAAATACACATACCGTTGTAATCCGGCGAGTTTCTACTTTCAGATGCAACAGGAATTTCTCGAGTTCGTCAATCCGTTCGCGAGGTATGGGAGTTTGAAGTTAAGGAATGGTTGAGAAACCATCAAAATTTTCGCAAGTCTGATACTCGAATCCAATAACTACATGGGCCTAGGTGAAAAACACACATATCTTTGTAATCGGGCGAGTTTCCAATTTCAGATGCAACAGGAATTTCTCGAGTTCGTCAATCCGTTCGCGAGAAATGGGAGTTTGAAGTTAAGGAATGGCTGAGAAACTATCAAAATTTTCGCATGTCTGATACTCGAAACCAATAACTACAAAGGCCTAGGTGAAAAACACACATATCTTTGTAATCGGGCGAGTTTCTACTCCCAGATGCAACAGGAATTTCTCGAGTTCGTCAATCCGTTCGCGAGATATGGGAGTTTGAAATTAAGGAACGGTTGAGAAACCATCAAAATTTTCGCAAGTCTGATACTCGAATCCAATAACAACTATGGCCTAGGGCAAAAATACACATACCGCTGTAATCGGGCGGGTTTCTGCTTTCAGATGCAATAGGAAATTCTCGAGTTCGTCAATCCATTCGCGAGATATGGAAGTTTGAAGTTATGGAATGATTGAGAAACCATCAAAATTTTCGCAAGTCTGATACACGAAATAAATAACTGGAATGGCCTAGGGGAAAAGTACACACACCATTGTAATCGGGCGAGTTTCTACTTTCAGATGCATCTGGAATTTCTCGAGTTCGTCAATCCGTTCGCGAGAAATGGGAGTTTGAAGTTAAGGAATGGTCGAGAATCTATCAAAATTTTCGCAAGTCTAATACTCGAAACCAATAACTACAATGGCATAGGGGAAAAATACACACACCGTTGTAATCGGGCGAGTTTCTGCTTTCAGATGCAACAGAATTTTCTCGAGTTCGTCAATCCGTTCGCGAGATATGGGAGTTTGAAGTTAAGGAATGCTTGAGAAACCATCAAAATTTTCGCTAGGCTGATACTCGAAACCAATAACTACTATGGCCCAGGGCAAAAATACACATACCGTTGTAATCGGACGAGTTTCTACTTTCAGATGCAACAGGAATTTCTCCAGTTCGTCAATCCGTTCGCGAGATATGGGAGTTTGAAGTTAAGGAATGTTTGAGAAACCACCAAAGTTTTCGCAATTCTGATACTCGAAACCAATATCTACTATGGCCTAGGGGAAAAATACACATACCGTTGTAATCGGGCGAGTTTCTGCTGTCGGATGCAACAGGAATTTCTCGAGTTGGTCAATCCTTTCGCGAGATATGGGAGTTTGAAGTTAAGGAATGATTGAGAAACCATCAAAATTTTCGCAAGTCTGATACACGAAACCAATAACTGGAATTGCCTACGGGAAAAGTACACACACCACTGTAATCGTGCGTGTTTCTACTTTCAGATGCAACAGGAATTTCTCGAGATTGTCAATCCGTTCGCGAGATGTGGGAGTTAGAAGTTATGGAATGCTTGAGAAACCATCAAAAATTTCGCAATTCTGATACTCGAAACCAATAACTTCTATGGCCTAGGGCAAAAATGCTCATACCGTTGAAATCGGGCGAGCTTCTGCTTTCAGATGCAACAGGAATTTCTCGAGTTCGTCAATCCGTTCGCGAGATATGAGAGTTAGAAGTTATTGAATGCTTGAGAAACCATCAAAGTTTTCGCTATTCTGATACTCGAAACCAATATCTACTATGGCCTAGGGGAAAAATACATGTACCGTTGTAATCGGGCGAGTTTCTGCTTTCAGATGCAATAGAAAATTCTCGAGTTCGTCAATCCGTTCGCGAGATATGGTAGTTTGAAGTTAAGGAATGGTTGAGGAACCATCAGAATTTTCGCAAGTCTGATACTCGAAAACAATAACTACAAAGGCCTAGGGGAAAAATACACATACCGTTGTAATTGGACGAGATTCTACTTTCACATGCAACAGGAATTTCTCGAGTTCGTCAATCCGTTCGCGAGATATGGGAGTTTGAAGCTAAGGAATGGTTGAGGAACCATCAAAATTATCGCAAGTCTGATACTCGAAATAAATAACTGGAATGGGCTAGGGGAAAAGTACACACACCATTGTAATCGGGCGAGTTTCTACTTTCAGATGCATCAGGAATTTCTCGAGTTCGTCAATCCGCTCGCGAGATGTGGGTGTTTGAACTTAAGGAATGCTTGAGTAACCATCAAAATTTTCGAAAGTCTGATACTCGAAACCAATATCTACTATGGCCTAGGGGAAAAATACACATACCGTTGTAATCGGGCGAGTTTCTGCTGTCGGATGCAATAGGAATTTCTCGAGTTCGTCAATCCGTTCGCGAGATGTGGGAGTTTGAAGTTAAGGAATGGTTGAGAAACGATCAAATTTTTCGCAAGTCTGATACTCGAAACCAATAACTACAAAGGCCTACGGGAAAAATACACATACCTTTGTAATCGGGCGAGTTTCCACTCTCAGATGGAACAAGAACTTCTCGAGTTCGTCAATCCGTTCGCGAGATATGGGAGTTTGAAGTTAAGGAATGCTTGAGAAACCATCAAAGTTTTCGCAAAACTGATACTCGAAACCAATAACTACAAAGGCTTATGGGAAAAATACACATACCTTTGTAATCGGGGGAGTTTCTACTTTCAGATGCAACAGGAATTTCTCGAGTTCGTCAATCCGTTCGCGAGATATGGGAGTTTGAAATTAAGGAACGGTTGAGAAACCATCAAAATTGTCGCAAGTCTGATACTCGAAACCAATAACTACTATGGCCTAGGGCAAAAATACACACACCGTTGTAATCGGACGAGTTTCTGCTATCAGATGCAACAGGAATTTCTCGAGTTCGTCAATCCGTTTGCGAGATATGGGAGTTTGAAATTAAGGAACGGTTGAGAAACCATCAAAATTTTCGCTAGTCTGATACTCGAAACCAATAACTACTATGGCCTAGGGCAAAAATACACATACCGTTGTAATCGGACGAGTTTCTACTTTCAGATGCAACAGGAATTCCTCGAGTTCGTCAATCCGTTCGCGAGATATGGGAGTTTGAAGTTAAGGAATGGTTGAGAAACCATCAAAACTTTCGCTATTCTGATGCTAGAAACGAATAACTGGAATGACCTAGGCAAAAAGTACACACACGATTGTAATCGGTCGACTTTCTACTGTCAGAAGCAACAGGAAATAATCGAATTCGTCAATCCGTTCGCGAGATATGGGAGTTTGAAGTTAAGGAATGCTTGAGAAACCATCAAAATTTTCGCTAGTCTGATACTCGAAACCAATAACTACTATGGCCTAGGGCAAAAATACACATACCGTTGTAATCGGACGAGTTTCTACTTTCAGATGCAACAGGAATTCCTCGAGTTCGTCAATCCGTTCGCGAGATATGGGAGTTTGAAGTTAAGGAATGGTTGAGAAACCATCACAATTTTCGCAAGTCTGATACTCGAAGCCAATAACTACCATGGCCTAGGGGAAAAACGCACATGCCTTTGTAATCGGTCGAGTTTCTACTTTCAGATACAACAGGAAATAATCGAGTTCGTCAATCCGTTCGCGAGATATGGGAGTTTGAAGTTAAGGAACGGTTGAGAAACCATCAAAATTGTCGCAAGTCTGATACTCGAAACCAATAACTACAAAGGCTTAGGGGAAAAATACACATACCTTTGTAATCGGTCGAGTTTCTACTTTCAGATGCAACAGGAAATAATCGAGTTCGTCAATCCGTTCGCGAGATATGGGAGTTTGAAGTTAAGGAATGCTTGAGAAACCATCACAATTTTCGCAAGTCTGATACTCGAAGCCAATAACTACCATGGCCTAGGGGAAAAACGCACATGCCTTTGTAATCGGTCGAGTTTCTACTTTCAGATGCAACAGGAAATAATCGAGTTCGTCAATCCGTTCGCGAGATATGGGAGTTTGAAGTTAAGGAATGCTTGAGAAACCATCAAAATTTTCGCAAAACTGATACTCGAAACCAACAACTACAAAGGCTTAGGGGAAAAATACACATACCTTTGTAATCGGGGGAGTTTCTACTTTCAGATGCAACAGGAATTTCTCGAGTTCGTCAATCCGTTCGCGAGATATGGGAGTTTGAAATTAAGGAACGGTTGAGAAACCATCAAAATTGTCGCAAGTCTGATACTCGAAATCAATAACTACAAAGGCTTAGGGGAAAAATACACATACCTTTGTAATCGGGGGAGTTTCTACTTTCAGATGCAACAGGAATTTCTCGAGTTCGTCAATTCGTTCGCGAGATATAGGAGTTTGAAGTTAAGGAATGGTTGAGAAACCGTAAAAATTTTCGCAAGTGTGATACTCGAAACCAATAACTGGAACGGCCTAGGGGAAAGGTACATACACCATTGTAATCGGGCAAGTTTCTACTTTCAGAGGCGACAGGAACTTCTCGAGTACGCCAATCCGTTCGCGAGGTATCGGAGTTTGAAGTTAAGGAATGGTTGAGAAACCATCAAAATTTTCGCAAGTCCGATACTCGAAACCAATAACTACTATGGCCTAGGGCAAAAATACACATACCGTTGTAATCGGACGAGTTTCTGGTTTCAGATGTAACAGGAATTTCTCGAGTTCGTCAATCCGTTCGCGAGATATGGGAGTTTGAAGTTAAGGTAATGCTTGAGAAACCATCAAAATTTTCGCAAAACTGATACTCGAAACCAACAACTACAAAGGCTTAGGGGAAAAATACACATACCTTTGTAATCGGGGGAGTTTCTACTTTCAGATGCAACAGGAATTTCTCGAGTTCGTCAATCCGTTCGCGAGATATGGGAGTTTGAAATTAAGGAACGGTTGAGAAACCATCAAAATTGTCGCAAGTCTGATACTCGAAACCAATAACTACTATGGCCTAGGGCAAAAATACACATACCGTTGTAATCGGGCGAGCTTCTGCTTTTAGATGCAACAGGAATTTCTCGAGTTCGTCAATCCGTTCGCGAGATATGGGACTTTGAAATTAAGGAACGGTTGAGAAACCATCAAAATTGTCGCAAGTCTGATACTCGAAATCAATAACTACAAAGGCTTAGGGGAAAAATACACATACCTTTGTAATCGGGGGAGTTTCTACTTTCAGATGCAACAGGAATTTCTCGAGTTCGTCAATTCGTTCGCGAGATATAGGAGTTTGAAGTTAAGGAATGGTTGAGAAACCGTAAAAATTTTCGCAAGTGTGATACTCGAAACCAATAACTGGAACGGCCTAGGGGAAAAGTACATACACCAATGTAATCGGGCAAGTTTCTACTTTCAGAGGCGACAGGAGCTTCTCGAGTACGCCAATCCGTTCGCGAGGTATCGGAGTTTGAAGTTAAGGAATGGTTGAGAAACCATCAAAATTTTCGCAAGTCCGATACTCGAAACCAATAACTACTATGGCCTAGGGCAAAAATACACATACCGTTGTAATCGGACGAGTTTCTGGTTTCAGATGTAACAGGAATTTCTCGAGTTCGTCAATCCGTTCGCGAGATATGGGAGTTTGAAGTTAAGGTAATGGTTGAGAAACCATCACAATTTTCGCAAGTCTGATACTCGAAGCCAATAACTACCATGGCCTAGGGGGAAAATGCACATACCTTTGTAATCGGGCGAGTTTCTACTTTCAGATGCAACAGGAAATAAACGAGTTCGTCAATCCGTTCGCGAGATATGGGAGTTTGAAGTTAAGGAATGCTTGAGAAACCATCAAAATTTTCGCTAGTCTGATACTCGAAACCAATAACTACCATGGCCTAGGGGAAAAACGCACATGCCTTTGTAATCGGTCGAGTTTCTACTTTCAGATGCAACAGGAAATAATCGAGTTCGTCAATCCGTTCGCGAGATATGGGAGTTTGAAGTTAAGGAATGCTTGAGAAACCATCAAAATTTTCGCAAAACCGATACTCGAAACCAACAACTACAAAGGCTTAGGGGAAAAATACACATACCTTTGTAATCGGGGGAGTTTCTACTTTCAGATGCAACAGGAATTTCTCGAGTTCGTCAATCCGTTCGCGAGATATGGGAGTTTGAAATTAAGGAACGGTTGAGAAACCATCAAAATTGTCGCAAGTCTGATACTCGAAACCAATAACTACTATGGCCTAGGGCAAAAATACACATACCGTTGTAATCGGGCGAGCTTCTGCTTTTAGATGCAACAGGAATTTCTCGAGTTCGTCAATCCGTTCGCGAGATATGGGACTTTGAAATTAAGGAACGGTTGAGAAACCATCAAAATTGTCGCAAGTCTGATACTCGAAATCAATAACTACAAAGGCTTAGGGGAAAAATACACATACCTTTGTAATCGGGGGAGTTTCTACTTTCAGATGCAACAGGAATTTCTCGAGTTCGTCAATTCGTTCGCGAGATATAGGAGTTTGAAGTTAAGGAATGGTTGAGAAACCGTAAAAATTTTCGCAAGTGTGATACTCGAAACCAATTACTGGAACGGCCTAGGCGAAAAGTACATACACCATTGTAATCGGGCAAGTTTCTACTTTCAGAGGCGACAGGAACTTCTCGAGTACGCCAATCCGTTCGCGAGGTATCGGAGTTTGAAGTTAAGGAATGGTTGAGAAACCATCAAAATTTTCGCAAGTCCGATACTCGAAACCAATAACTACTATGGCCTAGGGCAAAAATACACATACCGTTGTAATCGGACGAGTTTCTGGTTTCAGATGTAACAGGAATTTCTCGAGTTCGTCAATCCGTTCGCGAGATATGGGAGTTTGAAGTTAAGGTAATGCTTGAGAAACCATCAAAATTTTCGTAAAACTGATACTCGAAACCAACAACTACAAAGGCTTAGGGGAAAAATACACATACCTTTGTAATCGGGGGAGTTTCTACTTTCAGATGCAACAGGAATTTCTCGAGTTCGTCAATCCGTTCGCGAGATATGGGAGTTTGAAATTAAGGAACGGTTGAGAAACCATCAAAATTGTCGCAAGTCTGATACTCGAAACCAATAACTACTATGGCCTAGGGCAAAAATACACATACCGTTGTAATCGGGCGAGCTTCTGCTTTTAGATGCAACAGGAATTTCTCGAGTTCGTCAATCCGTTCGCGAGATATGGGACTTTGAAATTAAGGAACGTTTGAGAAACCATCAAAATTGTCGCAAGTCTGATACTCGAAATCAATAACTACAAAGGCTTAGGGGAAAAATACACATACCTTTGTAATCGGGGGAGTTTCTACTTTCAGATGCAACAGGAATTTCTCGAGTTCGTCAATTCGTTCGCGAGATATAGGAGTTTGAAGTTAAGGAATGGTTGAGAAACCGTAAAAATTTTCGCAAGTGTGATACTCGAAACCAATAACTGGAACAGCCTAGGGGAAAAGTACATACACCATTGTAATCGGGCAAGTTTCTACTTTCAGAGGCGACAGGAACTTCTCGAGTACGCCAATCCGTTCGCGAGGTATCGGAGTTTGAAGTTAAGGAATGGTTGAGAAACCATCAAAATTTTCGCAAGTCCGATACTCGAAACCAATAACTACTATGGCCTAGGGCAAAAATACACATACCGTTGTAATCGGACGAGTTTCTGGTTTCAGATGTAACAGGAATTTCTCGAGTTCGTCAATCCGTTCGCGAGATATGGGAGTTTGAAGTTAAGGTAATGGTTGAGAAACCATCACAATTTTCGCAAGTCTGATACTCGAAGCCAATAACTACCATGGCCTAGGGGGAAAATGCACATACCTTTGTAATCGGGCGAGTTTCTACTTTCAGATGCAACAGGAAATAAACGAGTTCGTCAATCCGTTCGCGAGATATGGGAGTTTGAAGTTAAGGAATGCTTGAGAAACCATCAAAATTTTCGCTAGTCTGATACTCGAAACCAATAACTACTATGGCCTAGGGCATGAATACACATACCGTTGTAATCGGGCGAGTTTCTGCTTTTAGATGCAACAGGAATTTCTCGAGTTCGTCAATCCGTTCGCGAGATATGGGAGTTTGAAGTTAAGGAATGGTTGAGAAACCATCAAAATTTTCGCAATTCTGATGCTAGAATCGAATAACTGGAATGACCTAGGGGAGAAGTACACACACCATTGTAATCGGTCGTGTTTCTACTTTAAGGTGCAACAGGAAATACTCGAGTTCGCCAATCCGTTCGCGAGGTATGGGAGTTTGAAATTAAGGAACGGTTGAGAAACCATCAAAATTTTCGCAAGTCTGATACTCGAAACCAATAACTGGAATGGCCTAGGGGAAAAATACACATACCCTTGTAATCGGGAGAGTTTCTACTTTCAGATGCAACAGACATTTTTCGGATTCGGCAATCCGTTCGCGAGATATGTGAGTTTGAAGTTAAGGAATGCTTGAGAAACCATCAAAATTTGCGCAAGTCTGTTACGCGAAACCAATGACTACAAAGGCCTAGGGGAAAAATACACATACCTTTGTAATCGGGCGAGTTTCTACTTTCAGATGCAACAGGAATTCCTTGAGTTCGTCAATCCGTTCGCGAGATATGGGAGTTTGAAGTTAAAGAAAGGTTGAGAAACCATCAAAATTTTCGCAAGTCTGATACTCGAAACCAATAACTACTGTGGCCTAGGGCAAAAATACACATACCATTGTAATCGAGCGAGTTTCTGCTTTCAGATGCAAGAGGAATTTCTCGAGTTCGTCAATCCGTTCGCGAGATATGGGAGTCTGAAGTTAAGGAAAGGTTGGGTAACCATCAAAATTTTCGCAAGTCTGATACTCGAAACCAATAACTACAATAGCCTAGGGGAAAAATACACTTACCGTTGCAATCGGGAGAGTTTCTGCTTTCAGATGCAATAGGAAATTCTCGAGTTCGTCAATCCGTTCGCGAGATATGGGAGTTTGAAATTAAGGAATGGTTGAGAAACCATCAAAATTTTCGCAAGTCTGATACTCGAAACCAACAACTACAAAGGCTTAGGGGAAAAATACACATACCGTTGTAATCGGGAGAGTTTCTACTTTCAGATGCAACAGAAATTTTTCGGATTCGTCAATGCGTTCGCGAGATATCGGAGTTTGGAGTTAAGAGATGGTTGAGAAACCATCAAAATTTTCGCTATTCTGATGCTAGAAACGAAAAACTGGAATGGCCTAGGGGAAAAGTTCACAGACCAATGTAATCGGGCGAGTTTCTACTTTCAGATGCAACAGGAATTTCTCGAGTTCGCCAATCCGTTCGCGAAGTATGGGAGTTTGAAATTAAGGATTGGTTGAGAAACCATCAAAATTTTCGCAGGTCTGATACTCGAAACCAATAAATGAAACGGCCCAGGGGAATAGTACACACACCATTGTAATCGGGCGGGTTTCAACATTCAGATGCAACAGGAATTTCTCGAGTTCGTCAATCCGTTCGCGAGATATGGGAGTTTGAAGTTAAGGAATGCTTGAGAAACCATCACAATTTTCGCAAGTCTGATACTCGAAACCAATAACAACTGTGGCCTAGGGCAAAAATACACACACCACTGTAATCGAGCGAGTTTCTGCTTTCAGATGCAAGAGGTATTTCTCGAGTTCGTCAATCCGTTCGCGAGATATGGGAGTTTGAAGTTAAGGAATGGTTGAGAAACCATCAAAATTTTCGCAATTCTGATGCTAGAATCGAATAACTGGAATGACCTAGGGGAGAAGTACACACACCATTGTAATCGGTCGTGTTTCTACTTTAAGGTGCAACAGGAAATACTCGAGTTCGCCAATCCGTTCGCGAGGTATGGGAGTTTGAAATTAAGGAACGGTTGAGAAACCATCAAAATTTTCGCAAGTCTGATACTCGAAACCAATAACTGGAATGGCCTAGGGGAAAAATACACATACCCTTGTAATCGGGAGAGTTTCTACTTTCAGATGCAACAGACATTTTTCGGATTCGGCAATCCGTTCGCGAGATATGTGAGTTTGAAGTTAAGGAATGCTTGAGAAACCATCAAAATTTGCGCAAGTCTGTTACGCGAAACCAATGACTACAAAGGCCTAGGGGAAAAATACACATACCTTTGTAATCGGGCGAGTTTCTACTTTCAGATGCAACAGGAATTCCTTGAGTTCGTCAATCCGTTCGCGAGATATGGGAGTTTGAAGTTAAAGAAAGGTTGAGAAACCATCAAAATTTTCGCAAGTCTGATACTCGAAACCAATAACTACTGTGGCCTAGGGCAAAAATACACATACCATTGTAATCGAGCGAGTTTCTGCTTTCAGATGCAAGAGGAATTTCTCGAGTTCGTCAATCCGTTCGCGAGATATGGGAGTCTGAAGTTAAGGAAAGGTTGGGTAACCATCAAAATTTTCGCAAGTCTGATACTCGAAACCAATAACTACAATAGCCTAGGGGAAAAATACACTTACCGTTGCAATCGGGAGAGTTTCTGCTTTCAGATGCAATAGGAAATTCTCGAGTTCGTCAATCCGTTCGCGAGATATGGGAGTTTGAAATTAAGGAATGGTTGAGAAACCATCAAAATTTTCGCAAGTCTGATACTCGAAACCAACAACTACAAAGGCTTAGGGGAAAAATACACATACCGTTGTAATCGGGAGAGTTTCTACTTTCAGATGCAACAGAAATTTTTCGGATTCGTCAATGCGTTCGCGAGATATCGGAGTTTGGAGTTAAGAGATGGTTGAGAAACCATCAAAATTTTCGCTATTCTGATGCTAGAAACGAAAAACTGGAATGGCCTAGGGGAAAAGTTCACAGACCAATGTAATCGGGCGAGTTTCTACTTTCAGATGCAACAGGAATTTCTCCAGTTCGCCAATCCGTTCGCGAAGTATGGGAGTTTGAAATTAAGGATTGGTTGAGAAACCATCAAAATTTTCGCAAGTCTGATACTCGAAACCAATAACTACTGTGGCCTAGGGCAAAAATACACATACCATTGTAATCGAGCGAGTTTCTGCTTTCAGATGCAAGAGGAATTTCTCGAGTTCGTCAATCCGTTCGCGAGATATGGGAGTTTGAAGTTAAGGAATGGTTGAGAAACCATCAAAATTTTCGCTGGTCTGATACTCGAAACCAATAACTGGAAAGGGCTAGGGGAAAAGAACACACACCATTGTAATCGGGCAAGTTTCTACTTTCAGATGCAACAGGAATTTCTCGAGTTCGTCATTCCGTTCGCGAGATATGGGAGTTTGAAGTTAAGGAATGGTTGAGAAACCAACAAAATTTTCGCAAGTCTGATACTCGAAACAAATAACTACAAAGGCCTAGGGCAAAAATACACATACCATTGTAATCGGGCGTGTTTCTACATTCAGATGCAACAGGAACTTCTCGAGTTCGTCAATCGGTTAGCGAGATAGGGGGGTTTGAAGTTAAGGAATGCTTGAGAAGCCATCAAAGTTTTCGCAAGTCTGATATGCGAAACCAATAACTACAATGGCCTAGGGGAAAAATACACATACCTCTGTAATCGGGCGTGTTCCTACTTTCAGATGCAACAGGAATTTCTCGAGTTCGTCAATCCGTTCGCGAGATATGGGAGTTTAAAGTTAAGGAGTGGTTGAGAAACCATCAAAATTATCGCAATTCTGATGCTAGAAACGAAAAACTGGAATGGCCTAGGGGAAAAGTACACACACCAGAGTAATCGGGGGAGTTTCTACTTTCAGATGCAAGAGGAATTTCTCGATTTCGTCAATCCGTTCGCGAGATATGGGAGTTTGAAGTAAAGGAATGGTTGAGAAACCATCAAAATTTTCGCAAGTCTGATATTCGAGACCAATAACTACTATGGCCTAGGGCAAAAATACACATACCGTTGTAATCGGGCGAGTTTCTGCTTTCAGGTGCAATAGGAAATTCTCGAGTTCGTCAATCCGTTCGAGAGATATGGGAGTTTGGTGTTAAGGAATGGTTGAGAAACCATAAAAATTTTCGCAAGTCTGATACCCGAAACCAATAACTACAATGGCCTAGGGCAAAAATACACATACCGTTGTAATCGGGAGAGTTTCTGCTTTCAGATGCAATAGGAAATTCTCGAGTTCGTCAATCCGTTCGAGAGATATGGGTGTTTGGTGTTAAGGAATGGTTGAGAAACCATAAAAATTTTCGCAAGTCTGATACTCGAAACCAATAACTGGAATGGCCTAGGGGAAAAGTACACACAACATTGTAATCGGGCGAGTTTCCACTTTCAGATGCAACAGGAATTTCTCGAGTTCGTCAATCCGTTCGCGAGATATGGGAGTTTAAAGTTAAGGAGTGGTTGAGAAACCATCAAAATTTTCGCAAGTCTGATACTCGAAACCAATAACTACAATGGCCTAGGGGAAAAATACACATACCTTTGTAATCGGGCGTGTTTCTACTTTCAGATGCAACAGGAATTTCTCGAGTTCATCAATCCGTTCGCGAGATGTGGGAGATTGAAGTTAAGGTGTGGTTGAGAAACCATCAAAATTTTCGCAAGTCTGATACTCGAAACCAACAACTGGAATGGCCTAGTGAAAAAGTACACACACCATTGTAATCGGGCGAGTTTCCACTTTCAGATGCGACAGGAAATTCTCGAGTTCGCCAATCCGTTCGCGAGGTATGGGAGTTTGAAGTTAAGGAATGCTTGAGAAACCATCAAAATTTTCGCAAGTCTGATACGCGAAACCAATAACTACAATGGCCTAGATGAAAAATACACATACCTTTGTAATCTGGCGTGTTTCTTCTTTCGGATGCAACAGGAATTTCTCGAGTTCGTCAATCCGTTCGCGAGATATGGGAGTTTAAAGTTAAGGAGTGGTTGAGAAACCATCAAAATTATGGCAATTCTGATGCTAGAAACGAAAAACTGGAATGGCCTAGGGGAAAAGTACACACACCAGAGTAATCGGGGGAGTTTCTACTTTCAGATGCAAGAGGAATTTCTCGATTTCGTCAATCCGTTCGCGAGATATGGGAGTTTGAAGTAATGGAATGGTTGAGAAACCATCAAAATTTTCGCAAGTCTGATATTCGAGACCAATAACTACTATGGCCTAGGGCAAAAATACACATACCGTTGTAATCGGGCGAGTTTCTGCTTTCAGGTGCAATAGGAAATTCTCGAGTTCGTCAATCCGTTCGAGAGATATGGGTGTTTGGTGTTAAGGAATGGTTGAGAAACCATAAAAATTTTCGCAAGTCTGATACCCGAAACCAATAACTACAATGGCCTAGGGCAAAAATACACATACCGTTGTAATCGGGAGATTCTGCTTTCAGATGCAATAGGAAATTCTCGAGTTCGTCAATCCGTTCGAGAGATATGGGTGTTTGGTGTTAAGGAATGGTTGAGAAACCATAAAAATTTTCGCAAGTCTGATACGCGAAACCAATAACTACAATGGCCTAGGGCAAGAATACACATACCGTTGTAATCGGGAGAGTTTCTGCTTTCAGATGCAATAGGAAATTCTCGAGTTCGTCAATCCGTTCGAGAGATATGGGAGATTGAAGTGAAGGAATGGTTGAGAAACCATCAAAATTTTCGCAAGTCTGATACTCGAAACCAATAACTGGAATGGCCTAGGGGAAAAGTACACACAACATTGTAATCGGGCGAGTTTCCATGTTCAGATGCAACAGGAATTTCTCGAGTTCGCCAATCCGTTCGCGAGGCATGGGAGTTTGAAGTTAAGGAATCGTTGAGAAACCATCAAAATTTTCGCAAGTCTGATACTCGAAACCAATAACTACAGAGGCCTAGGGGCAAAACACAAATACCGTTGTAATCGGGCGAGTTTCTACTTTCAGATGCAACAGCAATTTCTCGAGTTCGTCAATCTGTTCGCGAGATAAGACAGTTTGAAGTTAAGGAATGGTTGAGAAACCATCAAAATTTCCGCTGGTCTGATACTCGAAACCAATAACAGGAATGGCCTAGGGGAAAAGTACACACACCGTTGTAATCGGGCGAGTTTCTATAATACTTTCAGATGCAATAGGAATTTCTCGAGTTCGTCATTCCGTTCGCGAGATATGGGAGTTTGGAGTTAAGGAATGATTGAGAAATCATCAAAATTTTCGCTGGTCTGATACTCGAAACCAATAACTGGAATGGCCTAGGGGAAAAGTACACACACCATTGTAATCGGGCGAGTTTGTACTTTCAGATGCAACAGGAATTTCTCGAGTTCGTCATTCCGTTCGCGAGGTATGGGAGTTTGAAGTTACGGAATGTTTGAGAAACCATCAAAATTTTCGCTGGTCTGATACTCGAAACCTATAACTGGAATGGCCTAGGGGAAAAGTACATACACCATTGTAATCGGGCGAGTTTCCACTTTCAGATGCAAGAGGAATTTCTCGATTTCGTCAATCCGTTCGCGAGATATGGGAGTTTGAAGTTAAGGAATGTTTGAGAAACCATCAAAATTTTCGTAAATCTGATACTCGAAACCAATAACTACAATGGCCTAGGGGCAAAACACAAATACCGTTGTAATCGGGCGAGTTTCTACTTTCAGATGCAACAGGAATTTCTCGAGTTCCTCAATCCGTTCGCGAGATATGGGAGTTTGAAGTTAAGGAATGCTTGAGAAACCATCAAAATTTTCGCAAGTCTGATACGCGAAACCAATAACTACAATGGCCTAGGGCAAAAATACACATATCGTTGTAATCGGGCGAGCTTCTGCTTTCAGAGGCAATAGGAAATTCTGGAGTTCGTTAATCTGTTCGCGAGATATGGGAGTTTGAAGTTAAGGAGTGGTTGAGAAACCATCAAAATTTTCGCAAGTCTGTTACTCGAAACCAATAACTACTACGGCCTAGGGCAAAAATACACATACCGTTGTAATCGTGCGAGTTTATACTTTCAGATACAACAGGAATTTCTCGAGTTCGTCAATGCGTTCGCGAGATATGGGAGTTTGAAGTTAAGGAATGGTTGAGAAACCATCAAAGTTTTCGCAAGTCTGATACTCGAAACCAATAACTGGAATGGCCTAGGGGAAAAGTACACATACCGTTGTAATCGGGCGAGTTTCTACTTTCAGATGCAACAGGAAATTCTCGAGTTCGCCAATCCGTTCGCGAGATATGGAAGTTTGAAGTTAGGGAATGCTTGAGAAACCATCAAAATTTTCGCTGGTCTGATACTCGAAAACAACAACTGGAATTGCATAGTGGAAAAGAACACACACCGTTGTAATCGGGCGAGTTTCTGCTTTTAGATGCAATAGGAAATTCTCGAGTTCGTCAATCCGTTCGCCAGATATGGGAGATGAATTTAAGGAAAGGTTGAGAAACCATCAAAATTTTCGTATGTCTGATACTCGAAACCAATAACTACTGTGGCCTAGGGCAAAAATGCACATACCGTTGTAATCGGGCGAGTTTCTGCTTTCAGATGCAACAGGAATTTCTCGAGTTCGTCAATCCGTTCGCGAGATATGGGAGTTTTAATTTGAGGAATGGTTGAGAAACCATCAAAATTTTCGCAATTCTGATGCTAGAAACGAATAACTGGAATGGCCAAGGGGAAAAGTAAACACACCACTGTAAACGGGCGAGTTTCTACTTTCAGATGCAACGGGAATTTCCCGAGTTCGTCAATCCGTTCGCGAGATATGGGAGTTTGAAGTTAAGGAATGGTTGAGAAACCATCAAAATTTTCGCAAGTCTGATACGCGAAACCAATAACTACAATGGCCTAGGGGAAAAATACAAATACCGTTGTAATCGGGCGAGGTTCTACTTTCAGATGCAACAGGAATTTCTCGAGTTCGTCAATCCGTTCGCGAGATATGGGAGTTTGAAGTTAAGGAATGGTTGAGAAACCATCAAAATTTTCGCAAGTCTGATACTCGAAACAAATAACTACTGTGGCCTAGGGCAACAATGCACATACCGTTGTAATCGGGCGAGTATCTGCTTTCAGATGCAACAGGAATTTCTCGAGTTCGTCAATCCGTTCGCGAGATATGGGAGTTTGAAGTTAAGGAATGCTTGAGAAACCATCAAAATTTTCGCAATTCTGATGCTAGAAACGAATAACTGGAATGGCCAAGGGGAAAAGTAAACTCACCATTGTAAACGGGCGAGTTTCTACTTTCAGATGCAACGGGAATTTCTCGAGTTCGTCAATCCGTTCGCGAGATATGGGAGTTTGAAGTTATGGAATGGTTGAGAAACCATCAAAATTTTCGCAAGTCTGATACGCGAAACCAATAACTGCAATGGCCTAGGGGAAAAATACACATACCGTTGTAATCGGGCGAGTTTCTACTTTCAGATGCAATAGGAATTTTTCGAGTTCGTCAATTCGTTCGCGAGATATGGGAGTTTGAAGCTAAGGAATGCTTGAGAAACCATCAAAATTTTCGCAAGTGTGATACTCGAAAACAACAACTGGAATGACCTAGGGGAAAAGAACACACACCGTTGTAATAGGGCGAGTTTCTGCTTTTAGATGCAATAGGAAATTCTCGAGTTCGTCAATCCGTTCGCCAGATATGGAAGTGTGAAGATAAGGAATGGTTGAGAAACCATCAAAATTTTCGCAAGTCTGATACTCGAAACCAATAACTACTGTGGCCTAGGGCAAAAATGCACATACCGTTGTAATCGGGCGAGTTTCTGCTTTCAGATGCAACAGGAATTTCTCGAGTTCGTCAATACGTTCGCGAGATATGGGAGTTTGAAGTTAAGGAATGGTTGAGAAACAATCAAAATTTTCGCAAGTGTGATACTCGAACCAATAACTACAATGGCCTAGGGGAGAAATACACATACCGTTGTAATCGGGCGAGTTTCTGCTTTCAGATGCAATAGGAAATACTCGAGTTCTTCCATCCGTTCGCGAGATATGTAAGTGTGAAGTTAAGGAATGGTTGAGAAACCATCAAAATTTTCGCAATTATGATACTCGAAATCAATAACAACAATGGCCTAGGGGAAAAATACACATACCGTTGTAATCGGGCGAGTTTCTGCTTTCAGATGCAATAGGAAATTCTCGAGTTCGTCATTCCGTTCGCGAGATATGGGAGTTTGAAGTTAAGGAATGCTTGAGAAACCATCAAAATTTTCGCAAGTCTGATACTCGAAACCAATAACTGCTATGGCCTAGGGCAAAAATGCACATACCGTTGTAATCGGGCGTGTTTCTACTTTCAGATGCAACAGGAATTTCTCGAGTTCGTCAATCCGTTCGCGAGATATGGGAGTTAGAAGTTAAGGAATGGTTGAGAAACCATCAAAATTTTTGCAAGTCTGATACTCGAAACCAATAACTGGAATGGCCTAGGGGAAAAGTACACACACCATTGTAGTCTGGCTGGTTTCTACTTTCAGATGCAATAGGAATTTCTCGAGTTCGTCATTGTGTTCGCGAGATATGGGACTTTGAAGTTAAGGAATGGTTGAGAAACCATCAAAATTTTCGCAAGTCTGATACTCGAAACCAATAACTACTATCGCCTAGGGCAAAAATACACATACCTTTGTAATCGTGCGAGTTTATACTTTCAGATACAACAGGAATTTCTCGAGTTCGTCAATGCGTTCGCGAGATATGGGAGTTTGAAGTTAAAGAATGGCTGAGAAATCATCAAAATTTTCGCAAGTCTGATACTCGAATCCAACAACTATTATGGCCTAGGGCAAAAATACACATACCGTTGTAATCGGGCGAGTTTCTGCTTTCGGATACAATAGGAAATACTCGAGTTCGTCTATCCGTTCGCGAGATATGGAAGTTTGAAGTTAAGGAATGATTGAGAAACCATCAAAATTTTTGCAAGTCTGATACTCGAAACCAATAACTGGAATGGCCTAGGGGAAAAGTACACACACCATAGTAATCTGGCTGGTTTCTACTTTCAGATGCAATAGGAATTTCTCGAGTTCGTCATTGTGTTCGCGAGATATGGGAGTTTGAAGTTAAGGAATGGTTGAGAAACCATCAAAATTTTCCTTGGGTCTGATACTCGAAACCAATAACTGGAATGGCCTAGGAGAAATGTACACACACCATTGTATTCGGGCGTGTTTCTACTTTCAGATGCAACAGGAATTTCTCGAGTTCGTCAATCCGTTCG
The DNA here is from genome assembly GCF_051014685.1 of Ptiloglossa arizonensis. Lineage (NCBI taxonomy): Eukaryota > Metazoa > Arthropoda > Insecta > Hymenoptera > Colletidae > Ptiloglossa > Ptiloglossa arizonensis. The sequence continues at coordinate 1,735,999 of NW_027478407.1, read as the reverse complement.
CGAGATATGGGAGTTTGAAGTTAAGGAATGCTTGAGAAACCATCAAAATTTTCGCAAGTCTGATACTCGAAACCAATAACTACTATGGCCTAGGGCAAAAATGCACATACCGTTGTAACCGGGCGAGTTTCTGCTTTCAGATGCAATAGGAAGTTCTCGAGTTCGTCAATCCGTTCGCGAGATATGTAAGTGTGAAGATAAGGAATGGTTGAGAATCCATCAAAATTATCGCAAGTCTGATACTCGAAACCAATAACTGGAATGGCCTAGGGGAAAAGTACACATACCATTGTAATCGGGCGAGTTTCTACTTTCAGATGCAACAGGAATTTCTCGAGTTCGTCAATCCGTTCGCGAGAAATGGGAGTTTGAAGTTAAGGAATGGTTGAGAAACCATCAAAATTTTCGCAAGTCTGATACTCGAAACCAATAACTACTATGGGCTAGGACAAAAATGCACATACCGTTGTAACCGGGCTAGTTTCTGTTTCAGATGCAATAGGAAGTTCTCGAGTTCGTCAATCCGTTCGCGAGATATGTAAGTGTGAAGATAAGGAATGGTTGAGAAACCATCAAAATTATCGCAAGTCTGATACTCGAAACCAATAACTGGAATGGCCTAGGGGAAAAGTACACATACCATTGTAATCGGGCGAGTTTCTATTTTCAGATGCAACAGGAATTTCTCGAGTTCGTCAATCCGTTCGCGAGAAATGGGAGTTTGAAGTTAAGGAATGGTTGAGAAACCATCAAAATTATCGCAAGTCTGATACTCGAAACCAATAGCTGGAATGGCGTGGGGAAAAGTACACATACCATTGTAATCGGGCGAGAATCTAGTTTCAGATGCAACAGGAATTTCTTGAGTTCGTCAATCCGTTCGCGAGAAATGGGAGTTTGAAGTTAAGGAATGGTTGAGAAACCATCAAAATTTTCGCAAGTCTGATAATCGAAACCAATAACTACAATGGCCTAGGGGAAAAATACACATACCGTTGTAATCGGGCGTGTTTCTACTTTCAGATGCAACAGGAATTTCTCGAGTTCGTCAATCCGTTCGCGAGATATGGGAGTTTGAAGTTAAGGAATGGTTGAGAAACCATCAAAATTTTCGCAAGTGTGATACTCGAAACCAATAACTACTATCGCCTAGGGCAAAAACACACATACCATTGTAATCGGGCGAGTTTCTATTTTCAGATGCAACAGGAAGTTCTCGAGTTCGTCAATCCGTTCGCGAGATATGTAAGTGTGAAGTTAAGGAATGGTTGAGAAACCATCAAAATTATCGCAAGTCTGATACTCGAAACCAATAGCTGGAATGGCGTGGGGAAAAGTACACATACCATTGTAATCGGGCGAGAATCTAGTTTCAGATGCAACAGGAATTTCTTGAGTTCGTCAATCCGTTCGCGAGAAATGGGAGTTTGAAGTTAAGGAATGGTTGAGAAACCATCAAAATTTTCGCAAGTCTGATAATCGAAACCAATAACTACAATGGCCTAGGGGAAAAATACACATACCGTTGTAATCGGGCGTGTTTCTACTTTCAGATGCAACAGGAATTTCTCGAGTTCGTCAATCCGTTCGCGAGATATGGGAGTTTGAAGTTAAGGAATGGTTGAGAAACCATCAAAATTTTCGCAAGTGTGATACTCGAAACCAATAACTACTATCGCCTAGGGCAAAAACACACATACCATTGTAATCGGGCGAGTTTCTATTTTCAGATGCAACAGGAATTTCTCGAGTTCGTCAATCCGTTCGCGAGAAATGGGAGTTTCAAGTTAAGGAATGGTTGAGAATCCATCAAAATTTTCGCAAGTCTGATACTCGAAACCAATAACGACAATGGCCTAGGGGAAAAATACACATACCGTTGTAATCGGGCGAGTTTTTACTTCCACATGCAACAGGAATTTCTCGAGTTCGTCAATCCGTTCGCGAGATATGGGAGTTTGAAGTTAAGGAATGGTTGAGAAACCATCAAAATTTTCGCAAGTGTGATACTCGAAACCAATAACTACTATGGCCTTGGGCAAAAATGCACATACCGTTGTAACCGGGCGAGTTTCTGCTTTCAGATGCAATAGGAAGTTCTCGAGTTCGTCAATCCGTTCACGAGATATGTAAGTGTGAAGTTAAGGAATGGTTGAGAAACCATCAAAATTATCGCAAGTCTGATACTCGAAACCAATAACTGGAATGGCGTGGGGAAAAGTACACATACCATTGTAATCGGGCGAGAATCTAGTTTCAGATGCAACAGGAATTTCTCGAGTTCGTCAATCCGTTCGCGAGATATGGGAGTTTGAAGTTAAGGAATGGTTGAGAAACCATCAAAATTTTCGCAAGTGTGATACTCGAAACCAATAACTACTATCGCCTAGGGCAAAAACACACATACCTTTGTAATCGTGCGAGATTATACTTTCAGATACAACAGGAATTTCTCGAGTTCGTCAATGCGTTCGCGAGATATGGGAGTTTGAAGTTAAGGAATGGTTGAGAAACCATCAAAATTTTCGCAAGTCTGATACTCCAAACCAATAACTGGAATGGCCTAGGGGAAAAGTACACATACCGTTGTAATCGGGCGAGTTTCTACTTTCAGATGCAAAAGGAAATTCTCGAGTTCGCCAATCCGTTCGCGAGATATGGAAGTTTGAAGTTAGGGAATGCTTGAGAAACCATCAAAATTTTCGCTGGTCTGATACCCGAAAACAACAACTGGAATGGCCTAGTGGAAAAGAACACACACCGTTGTAATAGGGCGAGTTTCTGCTTTTAGATGCAATAGGAAATTCTCGAGTTCGTCAATCCGTTCGCCAGATATGGAAGTGTGAAGATAAGGAATGGTTGAGAAACCATCAAAATTTTCGCAAGTCTGATACTCGAAACCAATAACTACTATGGCCTAGGGCAAAAATGCACATACCGTTGTAATCGGGCGAGTTTCTGCTTTCAGATGCAACAGGAATTTCTCGAGTTCGTCAATACGTTCGCGAGATATGGGTGTTTGAAGTTAAGGAATGGTTGAGAAACAATCAAAATTTTCGCAAGTGTGATACTCGAACCAATAACTACAATGGCCTAGGGGAGAAATACACATACCGTTGTAATCGGGCGAGTTTCTGCTTTCAGATGCAATAGGAAATACTCGAGTTCTTCCATCCGTTCGCGAGATATGTACGTGTGAAGTTAAGGAATGGTTGAGAAACCATCAAAATTTTCGCAATTATGATACTCGAAATCAATAACAACAATGGCCTAGGGGAAAAGTACACATACCGTTGTAATCGGGCGAGTTTCTGCTTTCAGATGCAATAGGAAATTCTCGAGTTCGTCATTCCGTTCGCGAGATATGGGAGTTTGAAGTTAAGGAATGGTTGAGAAACCATCAAAATTTTCGCAAGTCTGATACTCGAAACCAATAACTACTATGGGCTAGGGCAAAAATGCACATACCGTTGTAACCGGGCGAGTTTCTGTTTCAGATGCAATAGGAAGTTCTCGAGTTCGTCAATCCGTTCGCGAGATATGTAAGTGTGAAGATAAGGAATGGTTGAGAAACCATCAAAGTTATCGCAAGTCTGATACTCGAAACCAATAACTGGAATGGCCTAGGGGAAAAGTACACATACCATTGTAATCGGGCGAGTTTCTACTTTCAGATGCAACAGGAATTTCTCGAGTTCGTCAATCCGTTCGCGAGAAATGGGAGTTTGAAGTTAAGGAATGGTTGAGAATCCATCAAAATTTTCGCAAGTCTGATACTCGAAACCAATAACGACAATGGCCTAGGGGAAAAATACACATACCTTTGTAATCGGGCGTGTTTCTACTTTCAGATGCAACAGGAATTTCTCGAGTTCGTCAATCCGTTCGCGAGATATGTAAGTGTGAAGTTAAGGAATGGTTGAGAAACCATCAAAATTATCGCAAGTCTGATACTCGAAACCAATAACTGGAATGGCGTGGGGAAAAGTACACATACCATTGTAATCGGGCGAGAATCTAGTTTCAGATGCAACAGGAATTTCTCGAGTTCGTCAATCCGTTCGCGAGAAATGGGAGTTTGAAGTTAAGGAATGGTTGAGAAACCATCAAAATTTTCGCAAGTCTGATAATCGAAACCAATAACTACAATGGCCTAGGGGAAAAATACACATACCGTTGTAATCGGGCGTGTTTCTACTTTCAGATGCAACAGGAATTTCTCGAGTTCGTCAATCCGTTCGCGAGATATGGGAGTTTGAAGTTAAGGAATGGTTGAGAAAACATCAAAATTTTCGCAAGTGTGATACTCGAAACCAATAACTACTATCGCCTAGGGCAAAAATACACATACCTTTGTAATCGTGCGAGTTTATACTTTCAGATACAACAGGAATTTCTCGAGTTCGTCAATGCGTTCGCGAGATATGGGAGTTTGAATTTAAAGAATGGCTGAGAAATCATCAAAATTTTCCTTGGGTCTGATACTCGAAACCAATAACTGGAATGGCCTAGGGGAAAAGTACACACACCATAGTATTCGGGCGTGTTTCTACTTTCAGATGCAACAGGAATTTCTCGAGTTCGTCAATCCGTTCGCGAGGTATCGGCTTTTGAAGTTAAGGAATGGTTGAGAAACCATCAAAATTTTCGCAAGTCTGATACTAGAAACCAATAACTACTATGGCCCAGGGCAGAAATACACATACCGTTGTAATCGGACGAGTTTGTACTTTCAGATGCAACAGGAATTTCTCGAGCTCGTCAATCCGTTCGCGAGATATGGGAGTTTGAAGTTAAGGAATGGTTGAGAAACCATCAAAATTTTCGCAATTCTGATACTAGAAACGAATAACTGGAATGACATAGGGAAAAAGTGCACACACCATTGTAATCGGTCGACTTTCTACTTTCAGATGCAACAGGAATTTCTCGAGCTCGTCAATCCGTTCGCGAGATATGGAAGTTTGAAGTTAAGGAATGGTTGAGAAACCACCAAAATTTTGGCAAGTGTGATACTCGAAACGAATAACTGGAATGACCTAGGGAAAAAGTACACACACCATTGTAATCGGTCGACTTTCTACTTTCAGATGCAACAGGAATTTCTCGAGCTCGTCAATCCGTTCGCGAGATATGGGAGTTTGAAATTAAGGAACGGTTGAGAAAACATCAAAATTTTCGCAAGTCTGATACTCGAAACCAATAACTGGAATGGCCTAGGGGAAAAGTACACACACCATTGTAATGGGGCGAGTTTCTACTTTCAGATGCAACAGGAATTCCTCGAGTTCGTCAATCCGTTCGCGAGATATGGGAGTTTGAAGTTGAGGAATGGTTGTGAGACCAACACAATTTTCGGAAGTCTGTTACTCGAAACCAATAACTACTATGGCCTAGGGGAAAAATACACATACCTTTGTAATCGGGCGAGTTTCTACTTTCAGGTGCAACAGGAATTTCTCGAGTTCGTCAATCCGTTCGCGAGATATGGGAGTTTGAAGTGAAAGAACGGTTGTGACACCATCACAATTTTCGGAAGTCTGATACTCGAAACCAATAACTACTATCGCCTAGCGGAAAAATACACATACCTTTGTAATCGGGCGAGTTTCTACTTTCAGATGCAACAGGAATTTCTCGAGTTCGTCAATCCGTTCGCGAGATATGGGAGTATGAAGTTAAGGAATGGTTGAGAAACCATCAAAATTTTCGCAATTCTGATGCTAGAAACGAATAACTGGAATGACCTAGTGAAAAAGTACACACACCATTGTAATCGGTCGACTTTCTACTTTCAGATGCAACAGGAATTTCTCGAGATCGTCAACCCGTTCGCGAGATATGGGAGTTTGAAGTTAGGGAATGGTTGAGAAACCATCAAAATTTTCGCAAAACTGATACACGAAACCAATAACTGGAATGACCCAGGGGAAAAGTACACACACCATTGTAATGGGGCGAGTTTCTACTTTCAGATGCAACAGGAATTTCTCGAGTTCGTCAATCCGTTCGCGAAATATGGGAGTTTGAAGCTAAGGAATGGTTGAGAAACCATCAAAATTTTCGCAATTCTGATGCTAGAAACGAATAACTGGAATGACCTAGAGAAAAAGTACACACACCATTGTAATCGGTCGACTTTCTACTTTCAGATGCAACAGGAATTTCTCGAGCTCGTCAATCCGTACGCGAGATATGGGAGTTTGAAGTTAGGGAATGGTTGAGAAACCACCAAAATTTTCGCAAGTCTGATACTCGAAACCAATAACTGGAACGGCCTAGGGGAAAAGTACACACACCATTGTAATCCGGCCAGTTTCTACTTTCAAGTGCAACAGTAATTTCTCGAGTTCGCCAATCCGTTCGCGAGGTATCGGAGTTTGAAGTTAAGGAATGGTTGAGAAACCATCAAAATTTTCGCAAGTCTGATACTCGAAACCAATAACTGGAACGGCCTAGGGGAAAAGTACACACACCATTGTAATCGGGCGAGTTTGTACTTTCAGATGCAACAGGAATTTCTCGAGCACGTCAATCCGTTCGCGAGATATGGGAGTTTGAAGTTAAGGAATGGTTGAGAAACCATCAAAATTTTCGCAATTCTGATGCTAGAAACGAATAACTGGAATGACCTAGTGAAAAAGTACACACACCATTGTAATCGGTCGACTTTCTACTTTCAGATGCAACAGGAATTTCTCGAGCTCGTCAATCCGTTCGCGAGATATGGGAGTTTGAAGTTAGGGAATGGTTGAGAAACCACCAAAATTTTCGCAAGTCTGATACTCGAAACCAATAACTGGAACGGCCTAGGGGAAAAGTACACACACCATTGTAATCCGGCCAGTTTCTACTTTCAAGTGCAACAGTAATTTCTCGAGTTCGCCAATCCGTTCGCGAGGTATCGGAGTTTGAAGTTAAGGAATGGTTGAGAAACCATCAAAATTTTCGCAAGTCTGATACTCGAAATCAATAACTGGAACGGCCTAGGGGAAAAGTACACACACCATTGTAATCAGGCAAGTTTCTACATTCAGAGGCGACAGGAACTTCTCGAGTTCGCTGATCCGTTCGCGAGGTATCGGCGTTTGAAGTTAAGGAATGGTTGAGAAACCATCAAAATTTTCGCAAGTCTGATACTAGAAACCAATAACTACTATGGCCTAGGGCAGAAATACACATACCGTTGTAATCGGACGATCTTCTGGTTTCAGATATAACTGGAATTTCTCGAGTTCGTCAATCCGATCGCGAGATATGGGAGTTTGAAGTTAAGGAATGGTTGAGAGACCATCACAATTTTCGCAAGTCTGATACTCGAAACCAATAACTAGTATGGCCTAGGGGAAAAATACACATACCGTTGTAATCGGACGAGTTTCTGCTTTCAGATGCAACAGGAGTTTCTCGAGTTCGTCAATCCGTTCGCGAGACATGGGAGTTTGAAGTTAAGGAATGCTTGAGAAACGATCAAAATTTTCGCAAGTCTGATACTCGAAACCAATAACTACAAAGGCCTAGGGGAAAAATACGCATACCTTTGTAATCGGGCGAGTTTCTACTTTCAGATGCAACAGGAAATTCTCGAGCTCGTCAATCCGTTCGCGAGATATGGGAGTTTAAAGTTAAGGAATGGTTGAGAAACCATCAAAATTTTCGCAAGTCTGATACTCGAAACCAATAACTGGAATGGCTTAGGGGAGAATTACACACACCATTCTAATGGGGCGAGTTTCTACTTTCAGATGCAACAGGAATTTCTCGAGTTCGCCAATCCGTTCGCGAGGTATCGGAGTTTGAAGTTAAGGAATGGTTGAGAAACCATCAAAATTTTCGCAATTCTGATGCTAGAAACGAATAACTGGAATGACCTAGGGAAAAAGTACACACACCATTGTAATCGGGCGAGTTTCTTCTTTTCGATGCAACAGGAATTTCTCGTGTTCGTCAATCCGTTCGCGAGATATGGGAGTTTGAAGTTGAGGAATGGTTTAGAAACCATTACAATTTTCGCATTTCTGATGCTAGAAACGAATAACTGGAATGACCTAGGGGAAAAGTGCACACACCATTGTAATCGGGCGAGTTTCTACTTTCAGGTGCAACAGGAAATAATCGAGTTCGTCAATCCGTTCGCGAGATATGGGAGTTTGAAGTTAGGGAATGGTTGAGAAACCACCAAAATTTTCGCAAGTCTGATACTCGAAACCAATAACTGGAACGGCCTAGGGGAAAAGTACACACACCATTGTAATCCGGCCAGTTTCTACTTTCAAGTGCAACAGTAATTTCTCGAGTTCGCCAATCCGTTCGCGAGGTATCGGAGTTTGAAGTTAAGGAATGGTTGAGAAACCATCAAAATTTTCGCAAGTCTGATACTCGAAATCAATAACTGGAACGGCCTAGGGGAAAAGTACACACACCATTGTAATCAGGCAAGTTTCTACTTTCAGAGGCGACAGGAACTTCTCGAGTTCGCTAATCCGTTCGCGAGGTATCGGCGTTTGAAGTTAAGGAATGGTTGAGAAACCATCAAAATTTTCGCAAGTCTGATACTAGAAACCAATAACTACTATGGCCTAGGGCAGAAATACACATACCGTTGTAATCGGACGATCTTCTGGTTTCAGATATAACAGGAATTTCTCGAGTTCGTCAATCCGATCGCGAGATATGGGAGTTTGAAGTTAAGGAATGGTTGAGAGACCATCACAATTTTCGCAAGTCTGATACTCGAAACCAATAACTAGTATGGCCTAGGGGAAAAATACACATACCGTTGTAATCGGACGAGTTTCTGCTTTCAGATGCAACAGGAGTTTCTCGAGTTCGTCAATCCGTTCGCGAGACATGGGAGTTTGAAGTTAAGGAATGCTTGAGAAACGATCAAAATTTTCGCAAGTCTGATACTCGAAACCAATAACTACAAAGGCCTAGGGGAAAAATACGCATACCTTTGTAATCGGGCGAGTTTCTACTTTCAGATGCAACAGGAAATTCTCGAGCTCGTCAATCCGTTCGCGAGATATGGGAGTTTAAAGTTAAGGAATGGTTGAGAAACCATCAAAATTTTCGCAAGTCTGATACTCGAAACCAATAACTGGAATGGCTTAGGGGAGAATTACACACACCATTCTAATGGGGCGAGTTTCTACTTTCAGATGCAACAGGAATTTCTCGAGTTCGCCAATCCGTTCGCGAGGTATCGGAGTTTGAAGTTAAGGAATGGTTGAGAAACCATCAAAATTTTCGCAATTCTGATGCTAGAAACGAATAACTGGAATGACCTAGGGAAAAAGTACACACACCATTGTAATCGGGCGAGTTTCTTCTTTTCGATGCAACAGGAATTTCTCGTGTTCGTCAATCCGTTCGCGAGATATGGGAGTTTGAAGTTGAGGAATGGTTTAGAAACCATTACAATTTTCGCATTTCTGATGCTAGAAACGAATAACTGGAATGACCTAGGGGAAAAGTGCACACACCATTGTAATCGGGCGAGTTTCTACTTTCAGGTGCAACAGGAAATAATCGAGTTCGCCAATCCGTTCGCGAGATATGGGAGTTTGAAGTTAAAGAATGGTTGAGAAACCATCACAATTTTCGCAAGTCTGATACTCGAAACCAATAACAGGAACGGCCTAGAGGAAAAGTACACACACCAATGTAATCGGTCAAGTTTCTACTTTCAGAGGCGACAGGAATTTCTCGAGTTCGCCAATCCGTTCGCGAGGTATCGGAGTTTGAAGTTAAGGAATGGTTAAGAAACCATCAAAATTTTCGCAAGTCTGATACTCGAAACCAATAACTACTATGGCCTAGGGCAAAAATACAAACACCGTTGTAATCGGGCGAGTTTCTGCTTTTAGATGCAACAGGAATTTCTCGAGTTCGTCAATCCGTTCGCGAGACATGGGAGTTTGAAGTTAAGGAATGGTTGAGAAACCATCAAAATTTTCGCAAGTCTGATACTCGAAACCAATAACTACTATAGCCTAGGGCAAAAATACACATACCTTTGTAATCGGGCGAGTTTATACTTTCAGATGCAACAGGAATTTCTCGAGCTCGTCAATCGTTCGCGAGATATGGGAGTTTGAAATTAAGGAACGGTTGAGAAACCATCAAAATTTTCGCAAAACTGATACTCGAAACCAATAACTGGAATGGCCCAGGGGAAAAGTACACACACCATTGTAATGGGGCGAGTTTCTGCTTTCAGATGCAACAGGAATTTCTCGAGTTCGTCAATCCGTTCGCGAGATATGGGAGTTTGAAGTTAAGGAATGGTTGAGAAACCGTCACCATCTTCGCAAGTCTGATACTCGAAACCAATAACTACTATGGCCTGGGGAAAAATACACATACCTTTGTAATCGGGCGAGTTTCTACTTTCAGATGCAACAGGAATTTCTCGAGTTCGTCAATCCGTTCGCGAGATATGGGAGTTTGAAGTTAAGGAATGGTTGAGAAACCATCAAAATTTTCGCAAGTCTGATACTCGAAACCAATAACTGGAACGGCCTAGGGGAAAAGTACACACACCTTTGTAATCGGGCAAGTTTCTACTTTCAAATGCAACAGGAATTTCTCGAGTTCGTCAATCCGTTCGCGAGATATGGTAGTTTGAAGTTAAGGAATGCTTGAGAAACCATCAAAATTTTCGCAAGTCTGATACTCGAAACCAATAACTACAAAGCCCTAGTGGAAAAATACGCATACCTTTGTAATCGGGCGAGTTTATACTTTCAGATGCAACAGGAATTTCTCGAGCTCGTCAATCCGTTCGCGAGATATGGGAGTTTGAAATTAAGGAACGGTTGAGAAACCATCAAAATTTTCGCAAAACTGATACTCGAAACCAATAACTGGAATGGCCTAGGGGAAAATTACACACACCATTGTAATGGGGCGAGTTTCTACTTTCAGATGCAACAGGAATTCCTCGAGTTCGTCAATCCGTTCGCGAGGTATCGGAGTTTGAAGTTAAGGAATGGTTGAGAAACCATCAAAATTTTCGCAATTCTGATGCTAGAAACGAATAACTGGAATGACCTAGGGAAAAAGTACACACACCATTGTAATCGGGCGAGTTTCTTCTTTTCGATGCAACAGGAATTTCTCGTGTTCGTCAATCCGTTCGCGAGATATGGGAGTTTGAAGTTGAGGAATGGTTTAGAAACCATTACAATTTTCGCATTTCTGATGCTAGAAACGAATAACTGGAATGACCTAGGGGAAAAGTGCACACACCATTGTAATCGGGCGAGTTTCTACTTTCAGGTGCAACAGGAAATAATCGAGTTCGCCAATCCGTTCGCGAGATATGGGAGTTTGAAGTTAAAGAATGGTTGAGAAACCATCACAATTTTCGCAAGTCTGATACTCGAAACCAATAACAGGAACGGCCTAGAGGAAAAGTACACACACCAATGTAATCGGTCAAGTTTCTACTTTCAGAGGCGACAGGAATTTCTCGAGTTCGCCAATCCGTTCGCGAGGTATCGGAGTTTGAAGTTAAGGAATGGTTGAGAAACCATCAAAATTTTCGCAAGTCTGATACTCGAAACCAATAACTACTATGGCCTAGGGCAAAAATACAAACACCGTTGTAATCGGGCGAGTTTCTGCTTTTAGATGCAACAGGAATTTCTCGAGTTCGTCAATCCGTTCGCGAGACATGGGAGTTTGAAGTTAAGGAATGGTTGTGACACCATCACAATTTTCGGAAGTCTGATACTCGAAACCAATAACTACTATGGCCTAGGGTAAAAATACACATACCTTTGTAATCGGGCGAGTTTATACTTTCAGATGCAACAGGAATTTCTCGAGCTCGTCAATCGTTCGCGAGATATGGGAGTTTGAAATTAAGGAACGGTTGAGAAACCATCAAAATTTTCGCAAAACTGATACTCGAAACCAATAACTGGAATGGCCCAGGGGAAAAGTACACACACCATTGTAATGGGGCGAGTTTCTACTTTCAGATGCAACAGGAATTTCTCGAGTTCGTCAATCCGTTCGCGAGATATGGGAGTTTGAAGTTAAGGAATGGTTGAGAAACCGTCACAATTTTCGCAATTCTGATGCTAGAAACGGATAACTGGAATGACCTAGTGAAAAAGTACACAAACCATTGTATTCGGTCGACTTTCTACTTTCAGATGCAACAGGAATTTCTCGAGCTCGTCAATCCGTTCGCGAGATATGGGAGTTTGAAGTTAGGGAATGGTTGAGAAACCACCAAAATTTTCGCAAGTCTGATACTCGAAACCAATAACTGGAACGGCCTAGGGGAAAAATACACACACCATTGTAATCGGGCCAGTTTCTACTTTCAAGTGCAACAGGAATTTCTCGAGTTCGCCAATCCGTTCGTGAGGTATCGGAGTTTGAAGTTAAGGAATGGTTGAGAAACCATCAAAATTTTCGCAAGTCTGATACTCGAAACCAATAACTACTATAGCCTAGGGCAAAAATACACATACCTTTGTAATCGGGCGAGTTTATACTTTCAGATGCAACAGGAATTTCTCGAGCTCGTCAATCGTTCGCGAGATATGGGAGTTTGAAATTAAGGAACGGTTGAGAAACCATCAAAATTTTCGCAAAACTGATACTCGAAACCAATAACTGGAATGGCCCAGGGGAAAAGTACACACACCATTGTAATGGGGCGAGTTTCTGCTTTCAGATGCAACAGGAATTTCTCGAGTTCGTCAATCCGTTCGCGAGATATGGGAGTTTGAAGTTAAGGAATGGTTGAGAAACCGTCACCATCTTCGCAAGTCTGATACTCGAAACCAATAACTACTATGGCCTGGGGAAAAATACACATACCTTTGTAATCGGGCGAGTTTCTACTTTCAGATGCAACAGGAATTTCTCGAGTTCGTCAATCCGTTCGCGAGATATGGGAGTTTGAAGTTAAGGAATGGTTGAGAAACCATCAAAATTTTCGCAAGTCTGATACTCGAAACCAATAACTGGAACGGCCTAGGGGAAAAGTACACACACCTTTGTAATCGGGCAAGTTTCTACTTTCAAATGCAACAGGAATTTCTCGAGTTCGTCAATCCGTTCGCGAGATATGGTAGTTTGAAGTTAAGGAATGCTTGATAAACCATCAAAATTTTCGCAAGTCTGATACTCGAAACCAATAACTACAAAGCCCTAGTGGAAAAATACGCATACCTTTGTAATCGGGCGAGTTTATACTTTCAGATGCAACAGGAATTTCTCGAGCTCGTCAATCCGTTCGCGAGATATGGGAGTTTGAAATTAAGGAACGGTTGAGAAACCATCAAAATTTTCGCAAAACTGATACTCGAAACCAATAACTGGAATGGCCTAGGGGAAAATTACACACACCATTGTAATGGGGCGAGTTTCTACTTTCAGATGCAACAGGAATTCCTCGAGTTCGTCAATCCGTTCGCGAGATATGGGAGTTTGAAGTTAAGGAATGGTTGAGAGACCATCACAATTTTCGCAAGTCTGATACTCGAAACCAATAACTAGTATGGCCTAGGGCAAAAATACACATACCGTTGTAATCGGACGAGTTTCTGCTTTCAGATGCAACAGGAGTTTCTCGAGTTCGTCAATTCGTTCGCGAGATATGGGAGTTTGAAATTAAGGAAAGGTTGAGAAAACATCAAAATTTCGCAAGTCTGATAATCGAAACCAATAACTACTATGGCCTAGGGGAAAAATACACATACCTTTGTAATCGGGCAAGTTTCTACTTTCAGAGGCGACAGGAACTTCTCGAGTCCGCCAATCCGTTCGCGAGGTATCGGCGTTTGAAGTTAAGGAATGGTTGAGAAACCATCAAAGTTTTCGCAAGTCTGATACTAGAAACCAATAACTACTATGGCCTAGGGCAGAAATACACATACCTTTGTAATCGGGCGAGTTTCTACTTTCAGATGCAACAGGAATTTCTCGAGTTCGTCAATCCGTTCGCGAGATATGGGAGTTTGAAGTTAAGGAATGGTTGAGAAACCATCAAAATTTTCGCAATTCTGATGCTAGAAACGAATAACTGGAATGACCTAGTGAAAAAGTACACACACCATTGTAATCGGTCGACTTTCTACTTTCAGATGCAACAGGAATTTCTCGAGCTCGTCAATCCGTTCGCGAGATATGGGAGTTTGAAGTTAGGGAATGGTTGAGAAACCACAAAAATTTTCGCAAGTCTGATACTCGAAACAAATAACTGGAACGGCCTAGGGGAAAAGTACACACACCATTGTAATCCGGCCAGTTTCTACTTTCAAGTGCTACAGGAATTTCTCGAGTTCGCCAATCCGTTCGCGAGGTATCGGAGTTTGAAGCTAAGGAATGGTTGAGAAACCATCAAAATTTTCGCAAGTCTGATACTCGAAACCAATAACTAATATGGCCTAGGGCAAAAATACACATACCTTTGTAATCGGGCGAGTTTATACTTTCAGATGCAACAGGAATTTCTCGAGCTCGTCAACCCGCTCGCGAGATATGGGAGTTTGAAGTTAAGGAATGGTTGAGAAACCACCAAAATTTTCGCAAGTCTGATACTCGAAACCAATAACTGGAACGGCCTAGGGGAAAAGTACACACACCATTGTAATCCGGCCAGTTTCTACTTTCAAGTGCAACAGTAATTTCTCGAGTTCGCCAATCCGTTCGCGAGGTATCGGAGTTTGAAGTTAAGGAATGGTTGAGAAACCATCAAAATTTTCGCAAAACTGATACACGAAACCAATAACTGGAATGACCCAGGGGAAAAGTACACACACCATTGTAATGGGGCGAGTTTCTACTTTCAGATGCAACAGGAATTTCTCGAGTTCGTCAATCCGTTCGCGAGATATGGGAGTTTGAAGTTAAGGAATGGTTGAGAAACCATCAAAATTTTCGCAATTCTGATGCTAGAAACGAATAACTGGAATGACCTAGTGAAAAAGTACACACACCATTGTAATCGGTCGACTTTCTACTTTCAGATGCAACAGGAATTTCTCGAGCTCGTCAATCCGTTCGCGAGATATGGGAGTTTGAAGTTAGGGAATGGTTGAGAAACCACCAAAATTTTCGCAAGTCTGATACTCGAAACCAATAACTGGAACGGCCTAGGGGAAAAGTACACACACCATTGTAATCCGGCCAGTTTCTACTTTCAAGTGCAACAGTAATTTCTCGAGTTCGCCAATCCGTTCGCGAGGTATCGGAGTTTGAAGTTAAGGAATGGTTGAGAAACCATCAAAATTTTCGCAAGTCTGATACTCGAAATCAATAACTGGAACGGCCTAGGGGAAAAGTACACACACCATTGTAATCAGGCAAGTTTCTACTTTCAGAGGCGACAGGAACTTCTCGAGTTCGCTAATCCGTTCGCGAGGTATCGGCGTTTGAAGTTAAGGAATGGTTGAGAAACCATCAAAATTTTCGCAAGTCTGATACTAGAAACCAATAACTACTATGGCCTAGGGCAGAAATACACATACCGTTGTAATCGGACGATCTTCTGGTTTCAGATATAACAGGAATTTCTCGAGTTCGTCAATCCGATCGCGAGATATGGGAGTTTGAAGTTAAGGAATGGTTGAGAGACCATCACAATTTTCGCAAGTCTGATACTCGAAACCAATAACTAGTATGGCCTAGGGGAAAAAGACACATACCGTTGTAATCGGACGAGTTTCTGCTTTCAGATGCAACAGGAGTTTCTCGAGTTCGTCAATCCGTTCGCGAGACATGGGAGTTTGAAGTTAAGGAATGCTTGAGAAACGATCAAAATTTTCGCAAGTCTGATACTCGAAACCAATAACTACAAAGGCCTAGGGGAAAAATACGCATACCTTTGTAATCGGGCGAGTTTCTACTTTCAGATGCAACAGGAAATTCTCGAGCTCGTCAATCCGTTCGCGAGATATGGGAGTTTAAAGTTAAGGAATGGTTGAGAAACCATCAAAATTTTCGCAAGTCTGATACTCGAAACCAATAACTGGAATGGCCTAGGGGAGAATTACACACACCATTCTAATGGGGCGAGTTTCTACTTTCAGATGCAACAGGAATTTCTCGAGTTCGCCAATCCGTTCGCGAGGTATCGGAGTTTGAAGTTAAGGAATGGTTGAGAAACCATCAAAATTTTCGCAATTCTGATGCTAGAAACGAATAACTGGAATGACCTAGGGAAAAAGTACACACACCATTGTAATCGGGCGAGTTTCTTCTTTTCGATGCAACAGGAATTTCTCGTGTTCGTCAATCCGTTCGCGAGATATGGGAGTTTGAAGTTGAGGAATGGTTTAGAAACCATTACAATTTTCGCATTTCTGATGCTAGAAACGAATAACTGGAATGACCTAGGGGAAAAGTGCACACACCATTGTAATCGGGCGAGTTTCTACTTTCAGGTGCAACAGGAAATAATCGAGTTCGCCAATCCGTTCGCGAGATATGGGAGTTTGAAATTAAGGAACGGTTGAGAAACCATCAAAATTTTCGCAAAACTGATACTCGAAACCAATAACTACTATGGCCTAGGGCAAAAATACACATACGGTTGTAATCGGGAGAGTTTCTTCGTCCAGATGCAACCGGAATATCTTGTGTTCGTCAATCCGTTCGCGAGATATGGGAGTTTGAAGTCAAGGAATGGTTGAGAAACCATCAAAATTTTCGCAAGTCTGATACTCGAAACCAATAACTACTATGGCCTAGGGGAAAAATACACATACCATTGTAATCAAGCGAGTTTCTGCTTTGAAATGCAACAGGGACTTCTCGAGTTCGTCAATCCGTTCGCGAGATATGGGAGTCTGAAGTTAAGGAATGGTTGAGAAACCATCAAAATTTTCGCAAGTCTGATGCTCGAAACCAATAACTGGAATGACCTAGGGGAAAAGTACACACACCATTGTAATCGGACGAGTTTCTACTTTCAGATGCAACAGGAAATAATCGAGTTCGTCAAGCCGTTCCCGAGATATGGGAGTTTGAAGTTAAGGAATGGTTGAGAAACCATCAAAGTTTTCGCAAGTCTGATACTCGAAACCAATAACTACTATGGCCTAGGGCAAAAATACACATACCGTTGTAATCGGGCGAGTTTCTACTTTCAGATTCAACAGGAATTTCTCGAGTTCGTCAATCCGTTCGCGAGATATGGAAGTTTGAAGTTAAGGAATGGTTGAGAAACCATCAAAATTTTGGCAATTCTGATGCTAGAAACGAATAACTGGAATGACCTAGGGGAAAAGTACACACACCATTGTAATCGGTCGAGTTTCTACTTTCAGATGCAACAGGAAATAATCGAGTTCGTCAAGCCGTTCCCGAGATATGGGAGTTTGAAGTTAAGGAATGCTTGAGAAACCATCACAATTTTCGCAAGTCTGATACTCGGAACCAATAACTACAAAGGCATAGGGGAAAAAATACACATACCGTTGTAATCGGGCGAGTTACTACTTTCAGATGCAACAGGAATTTCTCGAGTTCGCCAATCCGTTCGCGAGGTATGGGAGTTTGAAATTAAGGAACGGTTGAGAAACCATCAAAATTTTCGCAAGTCTGATACTCGAAACCAATAACTGGAATGGCCTAGGAGAAAAGTACACACACCATTGTAATCGGACGAGTTTCTACTTTCAGATGCAACAGGAAATAATCGAGTTCGTCAAGCCGTTCCCGAGATATGGGAGTTTGAAGTTAAGGAATGGTTTAGAAACCATCAAAATTTTCGCAAGTCTGGTACTCGAAACCAATAACTGGAATGGCCTAGGGGAAAAGTACACACACCACTGTAATCGGGCGAGTTTCCACTTTCAGATGCAACAGGAATTTCTCGAGTTCGCCGATCCGTTCGCGAGGTATGGGAGTTTGCAGTTAAGGAATCGTTGAGAAACCATCAAAATTTTCGCAAGTCTGATACTCGGAAGCAATAACTACAGGGGCCTAGGGGAAAAATACACATAGCTTTGTAATCGGGCGACTTTCTACTTTCAGATGCAACAGGAATTTCTCGAGTTCGTCAATCCGTTCGCGAGATATGGGAGTTTGAAGTTAAGGAATGGTTGAGTAACCATCAAAATTTTCGCTGGTCTGATACTCGAAACCAATAACTGGAATGGCCTAGTTGAAAAGTACACACACCATTGTAATCGGGCGAGTTTCTACTTTCAGATGCAACAGGAATATCTCGAGTTCGTCAATCCGTTCGCGAGATATGGGAGTTTGAAGTTAAGGAATGGTTTAGAAACCATCAAAATTTTCGCAAGTCTGGTACTCGAAACCAATAACTGGAATGGCCTAGGGGAAAAGTACACACACCGTTGTAATCGGGCGAGTTTCCACTTTCAGATGCAACAGGAATTTCTCGAGTTCGCCGATCCGTTCGCGAGGTATGGGAGTTTGCAGTTAAGGAATCGTTGAGAAACCATCAAAATTTTCGCAAGTCTGATACTCGGAAGCAATAACTACAGGGGCCTAGGGGAAAAATACACATAGCTTTGTAATCGGGCGACTTTCTACTTTCAGATGCAACAGGAATTTCTCGAGTTCGTCAATCCGTTCGCGAGATATGGGAGTTTGAAGTTAAGGAATGGTTGAGAAACCATCAAAATTTTCGCTGGTCTGATACTCGAAACCAATAACTGGAATGGCCTAGGGGAAAAGTACACACTCCATTGTAATCGGGCGAGTTTCTACTTTCGGATGCAACAGGAATTTCTCGAGTTCGTCATTCCGTTCGCGAGATATGGGAGTTTGAAGTTACGGAATGTTTGAGAAACCATCAAAATTTTCGCTGGTCTGATACTTGAAACCTATAACTGGAATGGCCTAGGGGAAAAGTACACACACCATTGTAACCGGGCGAGTTTCTACTTTCAGATGCAACAGGAATTTCTCGAGTTCATCAATCCGTTCGCTAGATATGGGAGTTTGAAGTTAAGGAATGGTTGAGAAACCATCAAAATTTTCGCTGGTCTGATACCCAAAACCAATAACTACAATGACCTAGGGGAAATATACACACACCGTTGTAATCGGGCCAGTTTCTACTTTCAGATGCAACAGGAATTTCTCGAGTTCGTCAATCCGTTCGCGAGATATGGGAGTTTGTAGTTAAGGAATGGTTGAGAATCCATCAAAATTTCCGCAAGTCTGATACTCGAAACCAATGACTGGAATGGCCCAGGGGAAAAGTACACACACCATTGTAATCGGGCGAGTTTCTACTTTCAGATGCAACAGGAATTTCTCGAGATCGTCAATCCGTTCGCGAGATATGGGAGTGTGAAGTTAAGGAATGGATGAGAAACCATCAAAATTTTCGCAAGTCTGATACTCGAGACCAACAACTACAATGACCTAGCGGAAAAATACACAGACCGTTGTAATCGGGCGAGTACCTGCTTTCAGATGCAACAGGAACTTCTCGAGATCGTCAATCCGTTCGCGAGATGTGGGAGTTTCAAGTTAAGAAATGGTTGAGAAACCATCAAAATTTTCGCAAGTCTGATACTCGAAACCAATGACTGGAATGGCCCAGGGGAAAAGTACACACACCATTGTAATCGGGCGAGTTTCTACTTTCAGATGCAACAGGAATTTCTCGAGTTCGTCAATCCGTTCGCGAGATATGGGAGTTACAAGTTAAGGAATGGATGAGAAACCATCAAAATTTTCGCAAAACTGATACTCGATACCAATAACTGGAATGGCCTAGGAGAAAAGTACACACACCATTGTAATCGGGCGAGTTTCTACTTTCAGATGCAACAGGAATATCTCGAGTTCGTCAATCCGTTCGCGAGATATGGGAGTTTGAAGTTAAGGAATGGTTGAGAATCCATCAAAATTTTCGCAAGTCTGATAATCGAAACCAATAACTGGAATGGCCTAGGAGAAAGGTACACACACCATTGTAATCGGGCGAGTTTCTACTTTCAGATGCAACAGGAATTTCTCTAGTTCGTCAATCCGGTCGCGAGATATGGGAGTTTGGATTTAAGAGACGGTTGAGAAACCATCAAAATTTTCGCAAGTCTGATACTCGAAACCAATACCTGGAATGGCCTAGGGGAAAAGTTCACACACCGTTGTAATCGGGCGAGTTTCTACTTTCAGATGCAGCAGGAATTTCTCGAGTTCGTCATTCCGTTCGCGAGATATGGCAGTTTGAAGTTACGGAATGGTTGAGAAAACATCAAAATTTGCGCAAGTCTGATACTCGAAACCAATAAATACTATGGCCTAGGGCAAAAATACACATACCGTTGTAATCGGGAGAGTTTCTACTTTCAGATGCAACAGAAATTTTTCGCATTCGTCGATCCGTTCGCGAGATATGGGAGTTTGAAGTTAAGGAGTGGTTGAGAAACCATCAAAATTTTCGCATGTCTGATACTCGAAACCAATAACTACAAAGGCCTAGGAGAGAAATACACATAGCTTTGTAATCGGGCGAGTTTCCACTTCCAGATGCAACCGGAAGTTCTCGAGTTCGTCAATCCGTTCGAGAGATATGGGAGTTTGAAGTTAATGAATGGTTGAGAAACCATCAAAATTTTCGCAAGTCTGATACTCGAAACCAATAACTGGAATGGCCTAGGGGAAAAGTACACACACCATTGTAATCGGGCGAGTTTCCACTTTCAGATGCAACAGGTATTTCTCGAGTTCGTCAATACGTTCGAGAGATATGGGAGTTTGAAGTTAAGGAATGGTTGATAAACCATCAAAATTTTCGCAAGTCTGGTACTCGAAACCAATAACTGAAATGGCCTAGGGGAAAAGTACACACACCATTGTAATCGGGCGAGTTTCCACTTTCAGATGCAACAGGAATTTCTCGAGTTCGCCGATCCGTTCGCGAGGTATGGGAGTTTGCAGTTAAGGAATCGTTGAGAAACCATCAAAATTTTCGCAAGTCTGATACTCGGAAGCAATAACTACAGGGGCCTAGGGGAAAAATACACATAGCTTTGTAATCGGGCGACTTTCTACTTTCAGATGCAACAGGAATTTCTCGAGTTCGTCAATCCGTTCGCGAGATATGGGAGTTTGAAGTTAAGGAATGGTTGAGTAACCATCAAAATTTTCGCTGGTCTGATACTCGAAACCAATAACTGGAATGGCCTAGGGGAAAAGTACACACACCATTGTAATCGGGCGAGTTTCCACTTTCAGATGCAACAGGAACTTCTCGAGTTCGTCAATCCGTTCGCGAGATATGGGAGTTACAAGTTAAGGAATGGATGAGAAACCATCAAAATTTTCGCAAAACTGATACTCGATACCAATAACTGGAATGGCCTAGGAGAAAAGTACACACACCATTGTAATCGGGCGAGTTTCTACTTTCAGATGCAACAGGAATATCTCGAGTTCGTCAATCCGTTCGCGAGATATGGGAGTTTGAAGTTAAGGAATGGTTGAGAATCCATCAAAATTTTCGCAAGTCTGATAATCGAAACCAATAACTGGAATGGCCTAGGAGAAAAGTACACACACCATTGTAATCGGGCGAGTTTCTACTTTCAGATGCAACAGGAATTTCTCTAGTTCGTCAATCCGGTCGCGAGATATGGGAGTTTGGATTTAAGAGACGGTTGAGAAACCATCAAAATTTTCGCAAGTCTGATACTCGAAACCAATACCTGGAATGGCCTAGGGGAAAAGTTCACACACCGTTGTAATCGGGCGAGTTTCTACTTTCAGATGCAGCAGGAATTTCTCGAGTTCGTCATTCCGTTCGCGAGATATGGGAGTTTGAAGTTACGGAATGGTTGAGAAAACATCAAAATTTGCGCAAGTCTGATACTCGAAACCAATAAATACTATGGCCTAGGGCAAAAATACACATACCGTTGTAATCGGGAGAGTTTCTACTTTCAGATGCAACAGAAATTTTTCGCATTCGTCGATCCGTTCGCGAGATATGGGAGTTTGAAGTTACGGAATGGTTGAGAAAACATCAAAATTTGCGCAAGTCTGATACTCGAAACCAATAAATACTATGGCCTAGGGCAAAAATACACATACCGTTGTAATCGGGAGAGTTTCTACTTTCAGATGCAACAGAAATTTTTCGCATTCGTCGATCCGTTCGCGAGATATGGGAGTTTGAAGTTAAGGAGTGGTTGAGAAACCATCAAAATTTTCGCATGTCTGATACTCGAAACCAATAACTACAAAGGCCTAGGAGAGAAATACACATAGCTTTGTAATCGGGCGAGTTTCCACTTCCAGATGCAACCGGAAGTTCTCGAGTTCGTCAATCCGTTCGAGAGATATGGGAGTTTGAAGTTAATGAATGGTTGAGAAACCATCAAAATTTTCGCAAGTCTGATACTCGAAACCAATAACTGGAATGGCCTAGGGGAAAAGTACACACACCATTGTAATCGGGCGAGTTTCCACTTTCAGATGCAACAGGAATTTCTCGAGTTCGCCGATCCGTTCGCGAGGTATGGGAGTTTGCAGTTAAGGAATCGTTGAGAAACCATCAAAATTTTCGCAAGTCTGATACTCGGAAGCAATAACTACAGGGGCCTAGGGGAAAAATACACATAGCTTTGTAATCGGGCGACTTTCTACTTTCAGATGCAACAGGAATTTCTCGAGTTCGTCAATCCGTTCGCGAGATATGGGAGTTTGAAGTTAAGGAATGGTTGAGTAACCATCAAAATTTTCGCTGGTCTGATACTCGAAACCAATAACTGGAATGGCCTAGGGGAAAAGTACACACTCCATTGTAATCGGTCGAGTTTCTACTTTCAGATGCAACAGGAATTTCTCGAGTTCGTCATTCCGTTCGCGAGATATGGGAGTTTGAAGTTACGGAATGTTTGAGAAACCATCAAAATTTTCGCTGGTCTGAAACTTGAAACCTATAACTGGAATGGCCTAGGGGAAAAGTACACACACCATTGTAATCGGGCGAGTTTCTACTTTCAGATGCAACAGGAATTTCTCGAGTTCATCAATCCGTTCGCTAGATATGGGAGTTTGTAGTTAAGGAATGGTTGAGAATCCATCAAAATTTTCGCAAGTCTGATACTCGAAACCAATAACTGGAATGGCCTAGTTGAAAAGTACACACACCATTGTAATCGGACGAGTTTCTACTTTCAGATGCAACAGGAATATCTCGAGTTCGTCAATCCGTTCGAGAGATATGGGAGTTTGATGTTAATGAATGGTTGAGTAACCATCAAAATTTTCGCCGGTCTGATACTCGAAACCAATAACTGGAATGGCCTAGGGGAAAAGTACACACTCCATTGTAATCGGTCGAGTTTCTACTTTCAGATGCAACAGGAATTTCTCGAGTTCGTCATTCCGTTCGCGAGATATGGGAGTTTGAAGTTACGGAATGTTTGAGAAACCATCAAAATTTTCGCTGGTCTGAAACTTGAAACCTATAACTGGAATGGCCTAGGGGAAAAGTACACACACCATTGTAATCGGGCGAGTTTCTACTTTCAGATGCAACAGGAATTTCTCGAGTTCATCAATCCGTTCGCTAGATATGGGAGTTTGTAGTTAAGGAATGGTTGAGAATCCATCAAAATTTTCGCAAGTCTGATACTCGAAACCAATAACTGGAATGGCCTAGTTGAAAAGTACACACACCATTGTAATCGGACGAGTTTCTACTTTCAGATGCAACAGGAATATCTCGAGTTCGTCAATCCGTTCGAGAGATATGGGAGTTTGATGTTAATGAATGGTTGAGTAACCATCAAAATTTTCGCTGGTCTGATACTCGAAACCAATAACTGGAATGGCCTAGGGGAAAAGTACACACTCCATTGTAATCGGTCGAGTTTCTACTTTCAGATGCAACAGGAATTTCTCGAGTTCGTCATTCCGTTCGCGAGATATGGGAGTTTGAAGTTACGGAATGTTTGAGAAACCATCAAAATTTTCGCTGGTCTGAAACTTGAAACCTATAACTGGAATGGCCTAGGGGAAAAGTACACACACCATTGTAATCGGGCGAGTTTCTACTTTCAGATGCAACAGGAATTTCTCGAGTTCATCAATCCGTTCGCTAGATATGGGAGTTTGTAGTTAAGGAATGGTTGAGAATCCATCAAAATTTTCGCAAGTCTGATACTCGAAACCAATAACTGGAATGGCCTAGTTGAAAAGTACACACACCATTGTAATCGGACGAGTTTCTACTTTCAGATGCAACAGGAATATCTCGAGTTCGTCAATCCGTTCGAGAGATATGGGAGTTTGATGTTAATGAATGGTTGAGAAACCATCAAAATTTTCGCAAGTCTGATACTCGAAACCAATAACTGGAATGGCCTAGGGGAAAAGTACACACACCATTGTAATAGGGCGACTTTCTACTTTCAGATGCAACAGGAATTTCTCGAGTTCGTCAATCCGTTCGCGAGATATGGGAGTTTGAAGTTAAGGAATGGTTGAGTAACCATCAAAATTTTCGCTGGTCTGATACTCGAAACCAATAACTGGAATGGCCTAGGGGAAAAGTACTCCCTCCATTGTAATCGGGCGAGTTTCTACTTTCAGGTGCAACAGGAATTTCTCGAGTTCGTCATTCCGTTCGCGAGATATGGGAGTTTGAAGTTACGGAATGTTTGAGAAACCATCACAATTTTCGCTGGTCCGAAACTTGAAACCTATAACTGGAATGGCCTAGGGGAAAAGTACACACACCATTGTAATCGGGCGAGTTTCTACTTTCAGATGCAACAGGAATTTCTCGAGTTCATCAATCCGTTCGCTAGATATGGGAGTTTGAAGTTAAGGAATGGTTGAGAATCCATCAAAATTTTCGCAAGTCTGAGGCTCGAAACCAATAACTGGAATGGCCTAGTTGAAAAGTACACACACCATTGTAATCGGGCGAGTTTCTACTTTCAGATGCAACAGGAATATCTTGAGTTCGTCAATCCGTTCGCGAGATATGGGAGTTTGAAGTTAAGGAATGGTTGAGAAACCATCAAAATTTTCGCAAGTCTGGTACTCGAAACCAATAACTGGAATGGCCTAGGGGAAAAGTACACACACCATTGTAATCGGGCGAGTTTCCACTTTCAGATGCAACTGGAATTTCTCGAGTTCGCCGATCCGTTCGCGAGGTATGGGAGTTTGCAGTTAAGGAATCGTTGAGAAACCATCAAAATTTTCGCAAGTCTGATACTCGGAAGCAATAACTACAGGGGCCTAGGGGAAAAATACACATAGCTTTGTAATCGGGCGACTTTCTACTTTCAGATGCAACAGGAATTTCTCGAGTTCGTCAATCCGTTCGCGAGATATGGGAGTTTGAAGTTAAGGAATGGTTGAGAAACCATCAAAATTTTCGCTGGTCTGATACTCGAAACCAATAACTGGAATGGCCTAGGGGAAAAGTACACACACCATTGTAATCGGGCGAGTTTCTACTTTCAGATGCAATAGGAAATTCTCGAGTTCGTCAATCCGTACGAGAGATATGGGAGTTTGAAGTTAATGAATGGTTGAGAAACCATCAAAATTTTCGCAAGTCTGATACTCGAAACCAATAACTGGAATGGCCTAGGGGAAAAGTACACACACCATTGTAATCGGGCGAGTTTCCACTTTCAGATGCAACAGGTATTTCTCGAGTTCGTCAATACGTTCGAGAGATATGGGAGTTTGAAGTTAAGGAATGGTTGATAAACCATCAAAATTTTCGCAAGTCTGGTACTCGAAACCAATAACTGGAATGGCCTAGGGGAAAAGTACACACACCATTGTAATCGGGCGAGTTTCCACTTTCAGATGCAACAGGAATTTCTCGAGTTCGCCGATCCGTTCGCGAGGTATGGGAGTTTGCAGTTAAGGAATCGTTGAGAAACCATCAAAATTTTCGCAAGTCTGATACTCGGAAGCAATAACTACAGGGGCCTAGGGGAAAAATACACATAGCTTTGTAATCGGGCGACTTTCTACTTTCAGATGCAACAGGAATTTCTCGAGTTCGTCAATCCGTTCGCGAGATATGGGAGTTTGAAGTTAAGGAATGGTTGAGTAACCATCAAAATTTTCGCTGGTCTGATACTCGAAACCAATAACTGGAATGGCCTAGGGGAAAAGTACACACTCCATTGTAATCGGTCGAGTTTCTACTTTCAGATGCAACAGGAATTTCTCGATTTCGTCATTCCGTTCGCGAGATATGGGAGTTTGAAGTTACGGAATGTTTGAGAAACCATCAAAATTTTCGCTGGTCTGAAACTTGAAACCTATAACTGGAATGGCCTAGGGGAAAAGTACACACACCATTGTAATCGGGCGAGTTTCTACTTTCAGATGCAACAGGAATTTCTCGAGTTCATCAATCCGTTCGCTAGATATGGGAGTTTGTAGTTATGGAATGGTTGAGAATCCATCAAAATTTTCGCAAGTCTGATACTCGAAACCAATAACTGGAATGGCCTAGTTGAAAAGTACACACACCAGTGTAATCGGACGAGTTTCTACTTTCAGATGCAACAGGAATATCTCGAGTTCGTCAATCCGTTCGAGAGATATGGGAGTTTGAAGTTAATGAATGGTTGAGAAACCATCAAAATTTTCGCAAGTCTGATACTCGAAACCAATAACTGGAATGGCCTAGGGGAAAAGTACACACACCATTGTAATCGGGCGAGTTTCCACTTTCAGATGCAACAGGTATTTCTCGAGTTCGTCAATACGTTCGAGAGATATGGGAGTTTGAAGTTAAGGAATGGTTGATAAACCATCAAAATTTTCGCAAGTCTGGTACTCGAAACCAATAACTGGAATGGCCTAGGGGAAAAGTACACACACCATTGTAATCGGGCGAGTTTCCACTTTCAGATGCAACAGGAATTTCTCGAGTTCGCCGATCCGTTCGCGAGGTATGGGAGTTTGCAGTTAAGGAATCGTTGAGAAACCATCAAAATTTTCGCAAGTCTGATACTCGGAAGCAATAACTACAGGGGCCTAGGGGAAAAATACACATAGCGTTGTAATCGGGCGACTTTCTACTTTCAGATGCAACAGGAATTTATCGAGTTCGTCAATCCGTTCGCGAGATATGGGAGTTTGAAGTTAAGGAATGGTTGAGTAACCATCAAAATTTTCGCTGGTCTGATACTCGAAACCAATAACTGGAATGGCCTAGGGGAAAAGTACTCACTCCATTGTAATCGGGCGAGTTTCTACTTTCAGATGCAACAGGAATTTCTCGAGTTCGTCATTCCGTTCGCGAGATATGGGAGTTTGAAGTTACGGAATGGTTGAGAATCCATCAAAATTTTCGCAAGTCTGAGGCTCGAAACCAATAACTGGAATGGCCTAGTTGAAAAGTACACACACCATTGTAATCGGGCGAGTTTCTACTTTCAGATGCAACAGGAATATCTTGAGTTCGTCAATCCGTTCGCGAGATATGGGAGTTTGAAGTTAAGGAATGGTTGAGAAACCATCAAAATTTTCGCAAGTCTGGTACTCGAAACCAATAACTGGAATGGCCTAGGGGAAAAGTACACACACCATTGTAATCGGGCGAGTTTCCACTTTCAGATGCAACTGGAATTTCTCGAGTTCGCCGATCCGTTCGCGAGGTATGGGAGTTTGCAGTTGAGGAATCGTTGAGAAACCATCAAAATTTTCGCAAGTCTGATACTCGGAAGCAATAACTACAGGGGCCTAGGGGAAAAATACACATAGCTTTGTAATCGGGCGACTTTCTACTTTCAGATGCAACAGGAATTTCTCGAGTTCGTCAATCCGTTCGCGAGATATGGGAGTTTGAAGTTAAGGAATGGTTGAGAAACCATCAAAATTTTCGCTGGTCTGATACTCGAAACCAATAACTGGAATGGCCTAGGGGAAAAGTACACACACCATTGTAATCGGGCGAGTTTCTACTTTCAGATGCAACAGGAATTTCTCGAGTTCGTCATTCCGTTCGCGAGATATGGGAGTTTGAAGTTACGGAATGTTTGAGAAACCATCAAAATTTTCGCTGGTCTGAAACTTGAAACCTATAACTGGAATGGCCTAGGGGAAAAGTACACACACCATTGTAATCGGGCGAGTTTCTACTTTCAGATGCAACAGGAATTTCTCGAGTTCATCAATCCGTTCGCTAGATATGGGAGTTTGAAGTTAAGGAATGGTTGAGAATCCATCAAAATTTTCGCAAGTCTGAGGCGCGAAACCAATAACTGGAATGGCCTAGTTGAAAAGTACACACACCATTGTAATCGGGCGAGTTTCTACTTTCAGATGCAACAGGAATATCTTGAGTTCGTCAATCCGTTCGCGAGATATGGGAGTTTGAAGTTAAGGAATGGTTGAGAAACCATCAAAATTTTCGCAAGTCTGGTACTCGA
The DNA here is from genome assembly GCF_051014685.1 of Ptiloglossa arizonensis. NCBI lineage: Eukaryota > Metazoa > Arthropoda > Insecta > Hymenoptera > Colletidae > Ptiloglossa > Ptiloglossa arizonensis. The sequence continues at coordinate 1,707,620 of NW_027478407.1, read as the reverse complement.
AACCAATAACTGGAATGGCCTAGGGGAAAAGTACACACACCATTGTAATCGGGCGAGTTTCCACTTTCAGATGCAACTGGAATTTCTCGAGTTCGCCGATCCGTTCGCGAGGTATGGGAGTTTGCAGTTAAGGAATCGTTGAGAAACCATCAAAATTTTCGCAAGTCTGATACTCGGAAGCAATAACTACAGGGGCCTAGGGGAAAAATACACATAGCTTTGTAATCGGGCGACTTTCTACTTTCAGATGCAACAGGAATTTCTCGAGTTCGTCAATCCGTTCGCGAGATATGGGAGTTTGAAGTTAAGGAATGGTTGAGAAACCATCAAAATTTTCGCTGGTCTGATACTCGAAACCAATAACCGGAATGGCCTAGGGGAAAAGTACACACACCATTGTAATCGGGCGAGTTTCTACTTTCAGATGCAATAGGAAATTCTCGAGTTCGTCAATCCGTTCGAGAGATATGGGAGTTTGAAGTTAATGAATGGTTGAGAAACCATCAAAATTTTCGCAAGTCTGATACTCGAAACCAATAACTGGAATCGCCTAGGGGAAAAGTACACACACCATTGTAATCGGGCGAGTTTCCACTTTCAGATGCAACAGGTATTTCTCGAGTTCGTCAATACGTTCGAGAGATATGGGAGTTTGAAGTTAAGGCATGGTTGATAAACCATCAAAATTTTCGCAAGTCTGGTACTCGAAACCAATAACTGGAATGGCCTAGGGGAAAAGTACACACACCATTGTATTCGGGCGAGTTTCCACTTTCAGATGCAACAGGAATTTCTCGAGTTCGCCGATCCGTTCGCGAGGTATGGGAGTTTGCAGTTAAGGAATCGTTGAGAAACCATCAAAATTTTCGCAAGTCTGATACTCGGAAGCAATAACTACAGGGGCCTAGGGGAAAAATACACATAGCTTTGTAATCGGGCGACTTTCTACTTTCAGATGCAACAGGAATTTCTCGAGTTCGTCAATCCGTTCGCGAGATATGGGAGTTTGAAGTTAAGGAATGGTTGAGTAACCATCAAAATTTTCGCTGGTCTGAAACTTGAAACCTATAACTGGAATGGCCTAGGGGAAAAGTACACACACCATTGTAATCGGGCGAGTTTCTACTTTCAGATGCAACAGGAATTTCTCGAGTTCATCAATCCGTTCGCTAGATATGGGAGTTTGAAGTTAAGGAATGGTTGAGAATCCATCAAAATTTTCGCAAGTCTGATACTCGAAACCAATAACTGGAATGGCCTAGTTGAAAAGTACACACACCATTGTAATCGGGCGAGTTTCTACTTTCAGATGCAACAGGAATATCTCGAGTTCGTCAATCCGTTCGCGAGATATGGGAGTTTGAAGTTAAGGAATGGTTGAGAAACCATCAAAATTTTCGCAAGTCTGGTACTCGAAACCAATAACTGGAATGGCCAAGGGGAAAAGTACACACACAATTGTAATCGGGCGAGTTTCCACTTTCAGATGCAACAGGAATTTCTCGAGTTCGCCGATCCGTTCGCGAGGTATGGGAGTTTGCATTTAAGGAATCGTTGAGAAACCATCAAAATTTTCGCTGGTCTGATACTTGAAACCTATAACTGGAATGGCCTAGGGGAAAAGTACACACACCATTGTAACCGGGCGAGTTTCTACTTTCAGATGCAACAGGAATTTCTCGAGTTCATCAATCCGTTCGCTAGATATGGGAGTTTGAAGTTAAGGAATGGTTGGGAAACCATCAAAATTTTCGCTGGTCTGATACCCAAAACCAATAACTACAATGACCTAGGGGAAATATACACACACCATTGTAATCGGGCGAGTTTCTACTTTCAGATGCAACAGGAATTTCTCGAGTTCATCATTCCGTTCGCGAGGTATGGGAGTTTGAAGTTACGGAATGTTTGAGAAACCATCAAAATTTTCGCTGGTCTGATACCCAAAACCAATAACTAGTATGGCCTAGTGGAAAAGTACACACACCATTGTAATCGGGCGAGTTTCTACTTTCAGATGCAACAGGAATATCTCGAGTTCGTCAATCCGTTCGCGAGATATGGGAGTTTGAAGTTAAGGAATGGTTGAGAATCCATCAAAATTTTCGCAAATCTGATACTCGAAACCAATAACTGGAATGGCCTAGTTGAAAAGTACACACACCATTGTAATCGGGCGAGTTTCTACTTTCAGATGCAACAGGAATATCTCGAGTTCGTCTATCCGTTCGCGAGACATGGGAGTTTGAAGTTAAGGAATGGTTGAGAATCCATCAAAATTTTCGCAAGTCTGCTACTCGAAACCAATAACTACAATGGCCTAGGGGAAAAGTACACACACCATTGTAATGGGGAGAGTTTCCACTTTCAGATGCAACAGGAATTTCTCGAGTTTGTCAATCCGTTCGCGAGATCTGGGAGTTACAAGTTAAGGAATGCATGAGAAACCACCAAAATTTTCGCAAGTCTGATACTCGAAACCAATAACTACAATGACCTAGGGGAAAAATACACAGACCGTTGTAATCGGGCGAGTATCTGCTTTCAGATGCAACAGGAACTTCTCGAGATCGTCAATCCGTTCGCGAGATATGGAAGTGTGAAGTTAAGGAATGGTTGAGAAACCATCAAAATTTTCGCAAGTCTGATACTTGAAACCAATAACAACTATGGCCTAGGGCAAAAATACACATACCATTGTAATCGGGCGAGTATCTGCTTTCAGATGCAACAGGAACTTCTCGAGTTCGTCAATCCGTTCGAGAGATATGGGAGTTTGAAGTTAATGAATGGTTGAGAAACCATCAAAATTTTCGCAAGTCTGATACTCGAAACCAATAACTGGAATCGCCTAGGGGAAAAGTACACACACCATTGTAATCGGGCGAGTTTCCACTTTCAGATGCAACAGGTATTTCTCGAGTTCGTCAATACGTTCGAGAGATATGGGAGTTTGAAGTTAAGGCATGGTTGATAAACCATCAAAATTTTCGCAAGTCTGGTACTCGAAACCAATAACTGGAATGGCCTAGGGGAAAAGTACACACACCATTGTATTCGGGCGAGTTTCCACTTTCAGATGCAACAGGAATTTCTCGAGTTCGCCGATCCGTTCGCGAGGTATGGGAGTTTGCAGTTAAGGAATCGTTGAGAAACCATCAAAATTTTCGCAAGTCTGATACTCGGAAGCAATAACTACAGGGGCCTAGGGGAAAAATACACATAGCTTTGTAATCGGGCGACTTTCTACTTTCAGATGCAACAGGAATTTCTCGAGTTCGTCAATCCGTTCGCGAGATATGGGAGTTTGAAGTTAAGGAATGGTTGAGTAACCATCAAAATTTTCGCTGGTCTGAAACTTGAAACCTATAACTGGAATGGCCTAGGGGAAAAGTACACACACCATTGTAATCGGGCGAGTTTCTACTTTCAGATGCAACAGGAATTTCTCGAGTTCATCAATCCGTTCGCTAGATATGGGAGTTTGAAGTTAAGGAATGGTTGAGAATCCATCAAAATTTTCGCAAGTCTGATACTCGAAACCAATAACTGGAATGGCCTAGTTGAAAAGTACACACACCATTGTAATCGGGCGAGTTTCTACTTTCAGATGCAACAGGAATATCTCGAGTTCGTCAATCCGTTCGCGAGATATGGGAGTTTGAAGTTAAGGAATGGTTGAGAAACCATCAAAATTTTCGCAAGTCTGGTACTCGAAACCAATAACTGGAATGGCCTAGGGGAAAAGTACACACACAATTGTAATCGGGCGAGTTTCCACTTTCAGATGCAACAGGAATTTCTCGAGTTCGCCGATCCGTTCGCGAGGTATGGGAGTTTGCATTTAAGGAATCGTTGAGAAACCATCAAAATTTTCGCTGGTCTGATACTTGAAACCTATAACTGGAATGCCCTAGGGGAAAAGTACACACACCATTGTAACCGGGCGAGTTTCTACTTTCAGATGCAACAGGAATTTCTCGAGTTCATCAATCCGTTCGCTAGATATGGGAGTTTGAAGTTAAGGAATGGTTGGGAAACCATCAAAATTTTCGCTGGTCTGATACCCAAAACCAATAACTACAATGACCTAGGGGAAATATACACACACCATTGTAATCGGGCGAGTTTCTACTTTCAGATGCAACAGGAATTTCTCGAGTTTGTCAATCCGTTCGCGAGATCTGGGAGTTACAAGTTAAGGAATGCATGAGAAACCATCAAAATTTTCGCAAGTCTGATACTTGAAACCAATAACTACTATGGCCTAGGGCAAAAATACACATACCATTGTAATCGGGCGAGTATCTGCTTTCAGATGCAACAGGAACTTCTCGAGTTCGTCAATCCGTTCGCGAGATATGGGAGTTTGAAGTTAAGGAATGGTTGAGAAACCATCACAATTTTGGCAAGTTTCATAGTCGAAACCAATAACTGGAATGGCCTAGGTGAAAAGTACACACACCATTGTAATCGGGCGAGTTTCTACTTTCAGATGCAACAGGAATTTCTCTAGTTCGTCAATCCGGTCGCGAGATATGGGAGTTAGAAGTTAAGGAACGGTTGAAAAACCATCAAAATTTTCGCAATTCTGATACTCGAAACCAATAACTGGAATGGCCTAGGGGAAAAGAACGCACACCATTGTAATCGGGCGAGTTTCTACTTTCAGATGCAACAGGAATATCTCGAGTTCGTCAATACGTTCGCGAGGTATGGGAGTTTGAAGTTAAGGAATGGTTGAGAATCCATCAAAATTTTCGCAAGTCTGATACTCGAAACCATTAACTACAATAGCCTAGGGGAAAAGTACACACACCTTTGTAATGGGGCGAGTTTCTACTTTCAGATGCAATAGGAATTTCTCGAGATTGTCAATCCATTCGCGAGGTATGGGAGTTTGAAATTACGGAATGGTGGAGAAAACATCAAAATTTGCGCAAGTCTGATACTCGAAACCAATAACTACTATGGCCTAGGGCAAAAATACACGTACCGTTGTAATCGGGAGAGTTTCTACTTTCAGATGCAACAGAAATTTTTCGGATTCGTCGATCCGTTCGCGAGATATGGGAGTTTGAAGTTAAGGAGTGGTTGAGAAACCATCAAAATTTTCGCATGTCTGATACTCGAAACAAATAACTACAAAGGCCTAGGAGAGAAATACACATAGCTTTGTAATCGGACGAGTTTCCACTTCCAGATGCAACCGGAAGTTCTCGAGTTCGTCAATCCGTTCGCGAGATATGGGAGTTTGAAGTTAAGGAGTGGTTGAGGAACAATCAGAATTTTCGCAAGTCTGATGTTCGAGACCAATGACTACTATGGCCTAGGGCAAAAATACACATACCGTTGTAATCGGGCGAGTTTCTGCTTTCAGATGCAACAGGAATTTCTCGAGTTCGTCAATCCGTTTGCGGGATATGGGAGTTTGATATTAAGGAATGGTTGAGAAACCAACAAAATTTTCGCTGGTCTGATACTCGAAACCAATAACTGGAATGGCCTAGGGGAAAAGTACACACTCCATTGTAATCGGGCGAGTTTCCATTTTCAGATGCAACAGGTATTTCTCGAGTTCGTCAATACGTTCGAGAGATATGGGAGTTTGAAGTTAAGGAATGGTTGAGAAACCATCAAAATTTTCGCAAGTCTGGTACTCGAAACCAATAACTGGAATGGCCTAGGGGAAAAGTACACACACCATTGTAATCGGGCGAGTTTCCACTTTCAGATGCAACAGGAATTTCTCGAGTTCGCCAATCCGTTCGCGAGGTATGGGAGTTTGCAGTTAAGGAATCGTTGAGAAACCATCAAAATTTCCCAAGTCTGATACTCGGAAGCAATAACTACAGGGGCCTAGGGGAAAAATACACATAGCTTTGTAATCGGGCGACTTTCTACTTTCAGATGCAACAGGAATTTCTCGAGTTCGTCAATCCGTTCGCGAGATATGGGAGTTTGAAGTTAAGGAATGGTTGAGAAACCAACAAAATTTTCGCTGGTCTGATACTCGAAACCAATAACTGGAATGGCCTAGGGGAAAAGTACACACACCATTGTAATCGGGCGAGTTTCTACTTTCAGATGCAACAGGAATTTCTCGAGTTCATCAATCCGTTCGCTAGATATGGGAGTTTGAAGTTAAGGAATGGTTGAGAAACCAACAAAATTTTCGCTGGTCTGATACTCGAAACCAATAACTGGAATGGCCTAGGGGAAAAGTAAACACACCATTGTAATCGGGCCAGTTTCTACTTTCAGATGCAACAGGAATTTCTCGAGTTCGTCAATCCGTTCGCGAGATATAGGAGTTTGAAGTTAAGGAATGGTTGAGGAACCATCAAAATTTTCGCAAGTCTGATGCTCGAAACCAATAACTACTATTACCTAGGGCAAAAATACATATACCGTTGTAATCGGGCGAGTTTCTACTTTCAGATCCAGCAGGAATTTCTCGAGTTCGTCAATCCGTTCGCGAGATAAGACAGTTTGAAGTTAAGGAATCGTTGAGAAATCGTCAAAATTTTCGCAAGTCTGATGCCCGAAACCAATAACTACAAAGGCCTAGGGGAAAAATACACAGCTTTGTAATCGGGCGTGTTTCTACTTTCAGATGCAACAGGAATTTCTCGAGTTCGTCAATCCGTTCGCGCGATATGGGAGTTTGAAGTTAAGGAATGGTTGAGGAACCATCAAAATTTTCGCAAGTCTGACACTCGAAACCAAAATACTATGGCCTAGGGCAAAAATACACATACCATTGTAATCGGGCGAGTTTCTGCTTCCAGATGCAACAGGAATTTCTCGAGTTCGCCAATCCGTTCCTGAGATTTGGGAGTTTGAACTTATGGAATGGTTGAGAAACCATCAAAATTTTCGCAAGTCTGATACTCGAAACCAATAACTGGAATGGCCTAGGGGAAAAGTACGCACACCATTGTAATCGGGCGAATTTCCACTTTCAGATGCAAAAGGAATTTCTAGAGTTCGCCAATCCGTTCGCGAGGTATGGGAGTTTGCAGTTAAGGAATCGTTGAGAAACCATCAAAATTTTCGCAAGTCTGATACTCGAAACCAATAACTACAGAGGCCTAGGGGAAAAGTACACACACCATTGTAATCGGGCGAGTTTCTACTTTCAGATGCAACAGGAATATCTCGAGTTCGTCAATCCGTTCGCGAGGTATGGGAGTTTGAAGTTAAGGAATGTTAGAGAAACCATCAAAATTTTCGCAATTCTGATACTCGAAACCAATAACTGGAATGGCCTAGGGGAAAAGAACACACACCATTGTAATCGGGCGAGTTTCTACTTTCAGATGCAACAGGAATATCTCGAGTTCGTCGATCCGTTCGCCAGATATGGGAGTTTGAAGTTAAGGAATGGTTGAGAAACCATCAAAATTTTCGCAAGTTTGATACTCGAAACCAATAACTACAAAGGCCTAGGGGTAAAATACACAAACCGTTGTAATCGGGCGAGTTTCTACCTTCAGATGCAACAGGAATTTCTCGAGTTCGTCAATCCGTTCGCGAGATATGGGAGTGAAGATAAGGAATGGTTAAGAAACCATCAAAATTTGCGCAAGTCTGATACTCGAAACCAATATCTACTATGGCCTAGGGCAAAAATACACATACCATTGTAATCGGGCGAGTTTCTGCTTTCAGATGCAACAGGAATTTCTCGAGTTCGTCAATCCGTTCGCGAGATATGGTGGTTTGAAATTAAGGAATGGTCGAGAAACCATCAAAATTTTCGCAAGTCTGATACTCGAAACCAATAACTATTATACAATTGCCTAGGGGAAAAGTACACACACCATTGTAATCGGGCGAGTTTCTACTTTCAGATGCAACAGGAATTTCTCGAGTTTGTCAATCCGTTCGCGAGATATGGGAGTTTGGAGTTAAGAGACGTTTGAGAAACCATCAAAATTTTCGCAAGTCTGATACTCGAAACCAATGACTGGAATGGCGCAGGGGAAAAGTACACACACCATTGTAATCGGGCGAGTTTCTACTTTCAGATGCAAGAGGAATTTCTCGAGATCGTCAATCCGTTCGCGAGATATGGGAGTGTGAAGTTAAGGAATGGATGAGAAACCATCAAAATTTTCGCAAGTCTGATACTCGAGACCAACAACTACAATGACCTAGCGGAAAAATACACAGACCGTTGTAATCGGGCGAGTACCTGCTTTCAGATGCAACAGGAACTTCTCGAGATCGTCAATCCGTTCGCGAGATGTGGGAGTTTCAAGTTAAGGAATGGTTGAGAAACCATCAAAATTTTCGCAAGTCTGATTCTCGAAACCAATAACTGGAATGTCCTAAGGGAAAAGTACACACACCATTGTAATCGGGCGAGTTTCTTCTTTCAGATGCAACAGGAATATCTCGAGTTCGTCAATCCGTTCGCGAGATATGGGAGTTTGAAGTTACGGAATGTTTGAGAAAACATCAAAATTTTCGCAAGTCTGATACTCGAAACCAATGACTGGAATGGCCCAGGGGAAATGTACACACACCATTGTAATCGGGCGAGTTTCTACTTTCAGATGCAACAGGAATTTCTCGAGATCGTCAATCCGTTCGCGAGATATGGGAGTTAGAAGTTAAGGAATGGATGAGAAACCATCAAAATTTTCGCAAGTCTGATACTCGAAACCAACAACTACAATGACCTAGCGGAAAAATACACAGACCGTTGTAATCGGGCGAGTATCTGCTTTCAGATGCAACAGGAACTTCTCGAGTTCGTCAATCCGTTCGCGAGATATGGGAGTTTGAAGTTAAGGAATGGTTGAGAAACCATCAAAATTTTCGCAATTCTGATTCTCGAAACCAATAACTGGAATGGCCAAGGGGAAAAGAACACATACCGTTGCAATCGGGCGAGTTTCTAGTTTCAGTTGCAACAGGAATTTCTCGAGTTCGTCAATCCGTTCGCGAGATATGGGAGTTTGGAGTTAAGAGACGGATGAGAATCCATCAAAATTTTCGCAATTCTGTGCTAGAAACGAATAACTGGAATGGCCTAGGGTAAAAGAACACATACCCTTGCAATCGGGCGAGTCTCTACTTTCAGATGCAACAGGAATTTCTCGAGTTCATCAATCCGTTCGCGAGATATGGGAGTTTGAAGTTAAGGAATGGTTGAGAAACCATCAAAATTTTCGCAAGTCTGATACTCGAAACCTATAACTGGAATGGCCTAGGGGAAAAGCACACACAGCATTGTAATCGGGCGAGTTTCTACTTACGGATGCAACAGGAATTTCTCGAGTACGTCAATCCGTTCGCGAGATATGGGAGTTTGAAGTTAAGGAATGGTTGAGAAACCATCAAAATTTTCGCAGGTCTGATACTCGAAACCAATAACTGCTATTGCCTAGGGCAAAAATACACATACCGTTGTAATCGGGCGAGCTTCTGCTTTCAGATGCAACAGGAATTTCTCGAGTTCGTCAATCCGTTCGCGAGGTATGGGAGTTTGAAGTTAAGGAATGGTTGAGAAACCATCAAATTTTCGCAAGTCTGACACTCGAAACCAATAACTACTATGGCCTAGGGCAAAAATACACATACCGTTGTAATCGGGCGAGTTTCTACTTTCAGATGCAACAGGAATTTCTCGAGTTCGTCAATCCGTTCGCGAGATATGGGAGTTTGAAGTTAAGGAATGGTTGAGAAACCATCAAAATTTTCGCAAGTCTGATACTCGGAAGCAATAACTACAGGGGCCTAGGGGAAAAATACACATAGCTTTGTAATCGGGCGACTTTCTACTTTCAGATGCAACAGGAATTTCTCGAGTTCGTCAATCCGTTCGCGAGATATGGGAGTTTGAAGTTAAGGAATGGTTGAGTAACCATCAAAATTTTCGCTGGTCTGATACTCGAAACCAATAACTGGAATGGCCTAGGGTAAAAGAACACATACCCTTGCAATCGGGCGAGTCTCTACTTTCAGATGCAACAGGAATTTCTCGAGTTCATCAATCCGTTCGCGAGATATGGGAGTTTGAAGTTAAGGAATGGTTGAGAAACCATCAAAATTTTCGCAAGTCTGATACTCGAAACCTATAACTGGAATGGCCTAGGGGAAAAGCACACACAGCATTGTAATCGGGCGAGTTTCTACTTTCAGATGCAACAGGAATTTCTCGAGTTCGTCAATCCGTTCGCGAGATATGGGAGTTTGAAGTTAAGGAATGGTTGAGAAACCATCAAAATTTTCGCAAGTCTGATACACGAAACCAATAACTACAAAGGCCTAGGGGAAAAATACACATACCTTGGTAATCGGGCGAGTTTCTAATTTCAGATGCAGCAGGAATTTCTCGAGTTCGTCAATCCGTTCGCGAGATATGGCAGTTTGAAGTTAAGGAATGGTTGAGAAACCATCAAAATTTTCGCAAGTCTGATACTCGAAACCTATAACTGGAATGGTCTAGGGAGAAGCACACACACCATTGTAACCGGCGAGTTTCTACTTTCAGATGCAACAGGAATTTCTCGAATTCGTCAAACGGTTCGCGAGATATGGGAGTTAGGAGTTAAGAGATGGTTGAGAAACCATCAAAATTTTCGCAATTCTGATACTAAAAGCGAATAACTGGAATGGCCTAGGGGAAAAGTACACTCACCATTGTAATCGGGCGAGTTTCTACTTTCAGATGCAACAGGAATTTCTCGAGTTCGTCAATCGGTTCGCGAGATATGGGAGTTAGGAGTTAAGAGATGGTTGAGAAACCATCAAAATTTTCGCAATTCTGATGCTAGAAACGAATAACTGGTATGGCCTAGGGGAAAGGTACACACACCGTTGTAATGGGGCGAGATTCTGCTTTCAGATGCAACAGGAATTTCTCGAGTTCGTCAATCGGATCGCGAGATATGGGAGTTTGGAGTTAAGGAATGTTTGAGAAACCATCCAGATTTTCGCAAGTCTGATACTCGAAACCAATAACTACCATAGCCCAGGGCAAAAATACACATACTGTTGTAATCGGGAGGGTTTCTACTTTCAGGTGCAACAGAAATTTCTCGGAGCCGTCGATCCGTTCGCGAAATATCGGGGTTTGGAGTTATGGAATGGTTAAGAAACCATAAAAATTTTCGTAAGTCTGATACTCGAAACCAATAACTACAATGGCCTAGGGGAAAAATACACACACCATTCTAATCGGGCGAGTTTCTACTTTCACATGCAGCAGGAGTTTCTCGAGTTCGTCAATCCGTTCGCGAGATATGGGAGTCTGAAGTTAAGGAATGGTTGAGAATCCATCAAAATTTTCGCACGTCTGATACTCGAAACCAATAACTACAATGGCCTAGGGGAAAAATACACATACCGTTGTAATCGGGGGAGTGTCTACTCTCAGATGCAACAGAAATTTTTCCGATTCGTCAATCCGTTCGCGAAATATCGGAGTTTGGTGTTAAGGAATGGTTGAGAAACTATCAAAATTTTCGCAAGTCTGATACTGGAAACCAATAACTACAATGGTCTACGGGAAAAGTACAAATATCGTTGTAATCGGGCGAGTTTCTACTTTCAGATGCACGGAAATTTTTCGGATTCGTCAATCCGTTCGCGAAATATCGGAGTTTGGAGTTAAGGAATGGTTGAGAAACCATAAAAATTTCCGTATGTCTGATACTCGAAACCAATAACTAAAATGGCATAGGGTAAAAATACACATACCGTTGTAATCGGGAGAGTTTATACTTTCAGATGCAACAGTAATTTTTCGGATTCGTCAATCCGTTCGCGAAATATCGGAGTTTGGAGTAAAGGAATGGTTGAGAAACCATAAAAATTTCCGTAAGTCTGATACTCGAAACCAAAAACTACTATGTCCTAGGGGAGAAATACACATACCGTTGTAATCGGGAGAGTTTATACTTTCAGATGCAACAGTAATTTTTCGGATTCGTCGATCCGTTCTCGAAATATCGGAGTTAGGAGTTAAGAGATGGTTGGGAAACCATCAAAATTTTCGCAATTCTGATGCTAGAAACGAATAACTCGAATGACCTAGGGGAAAAGTACACATAACATTGTAATGGGGCGAGTTTCTACTTTCAGATGCAGCATGAATTTCTCGAGTTCGTCAATCGGTTCGCGAGATATGGGAGTTAGGAGTTAAGAGCTGGTTCAGAAACCATCAAAATTTTCGCAATTCTGATGATAGAAACGAATGACTGGAATGGCCTAGGGGAAAAGTACACAAACCATTGTAATCGGGCGAGTTTCTACTTTCAGATGCACCCGGAATTTCTCGAGTTCGTCAATCCGTTCGCGAGATATGGGAGTTTGAAGTTAAGGAATGGTTGAGAAACCATCAAAATTTTCGCAAGTCTGATACTCGAAACCAATAACTGGAGTGGCCTAGGGAAAAGTACACACACCATTGGAATCGGGCGAGATTCTACTTTCAGATGCAACAGGAATTTCTCGAGTTCGTCAATCGGTTCGCGAGATATGGGAGTTTGAATTTAAGAGATGGTTGAGAAACAATCAAAATTTTCGCAAGTCTGATACTCGAAACCAATAACTGCTATGCCCTAGGACAAAAATACACGCACCGTTGTAATCGAGCGAGTTTCTGCTTTCAGATGCAACACGAATTTCTCGAGTTCGTCAATCCGTTCGCGAGATATGGGAGTCTGAAGTTAAGGAATGGTTGAAAATCCATCAAAATATTCGCACGTCCGATACCCGAAACCAATAACTGGAATGGCCTAGGGAAAAATACACATACCGTTGTAATCGGGAGAGTTTGTACTTTCAGATGCACGGCAATTTTTCGGATTCGTCAATCCGTTCGCGAGATATGGGAGTTTGAAGTTAAGGAATGGTTGAGAAACCATCAAAATTTTCCCAAGTCTGATACTCGAAACCAATAACTAGAATGGCCAATGGTAAAAATACACATACCCTTGTAATCGGGAGAGTTTCTACTTTCAGATGCAACAGAAATTTTTCGGATTCGTCAATCCGTTCGCGAAATATCGGAGTGTGGAGTTAAGGAATGGTTGAGAAACCATCAAAATTTTCGCAAGTCTCATACACGAAACCAATAACTACTATGGCCTAGGGCAAAAATACACATACCGTTGCCATCGGGCGACTTTCTGCTTTCAGATGCAGCAGGAATTTCTCTTGTTCGTCAATCCGTTCGCGAGATATGGGAGTTTGAAGTTAAGGAATGGTTAACGAACCATCCAAATTTACACAATTCTGATGCTAGAAACGAATAACTGGAATGGCCTAGGGGAAGAGTACACACACCATTGTAATCGGGCGAGTTTCTACTTTCAGATGCAACAGGAATTTCTCGAGTTCGTCAATCCGTTCGCGAGATATGGGAGTTTGAAGTTAAGGAATGGTTGAGAAACCATCAAAATTTTCGCTGGTCTGATACTCGAAACCAATAACTGGAATGGCCTAGGGGAAATGTACACACACCATTGTAATCGGGCGAGTTTCTACTTTCACATGCAATAGGAGTTTCTCGAGTTCGTCAATCCGTTCGCGAGATATGGGAGTCTGAATTTAAGGAATGGTTGAGAAGCTATCAAAATTTTCGCTGGTCTGATATTCGAATCCAATAACAGGAATGGCCTAGGGGAAAAGTACACACACCATTGTAATCGGGCGAGTTTCAACTTTCGCATGGAACAGGAATTTCTCGAGTTCGTCAATCCGTTCGCGAGATATGGGAGTTTGAAGTTAGGTGATGGTTGAGAAACTATCAAAATATTCGCAAGTCTGATACTCGAAACCAGTAACTACAATGGTCTACGGGAAAAGTACAAATATCGTTGTAATCGGGCGAGTTTCTACTTTCAGATGCAACCGGAATTTCTCGAGTTCGTCAATCCGTTCGCGAGATATGGGAGTTTGAAGTTAAGGAATGGAAGAGAAACCATCAAAATTTTCGCAAGTCTGATACTCGAAACCAATAACTGAAATGGCCTAGGGGAAAAGTACACACACCATTGGAATCGGGCGAGTTTCTACTTTCAGATGCAACAGGAATTTCTCGAGTTCGTCAATCGGTTCGCGAGATATGGCAGTTTGAAGTTAAGGAATGGTTGAGAAACTATCAAAATTGTCGCAAGTCTGATACTCGAAACCAATAACTACAATGGTCTACGGGAAAAGTACAAATATCGTTGTAGTCGGGCGAGTTTCTACTTTTAGATGCAACAGGAATTTCTCGAGTTCGTCAATCGGTTCGCGAGATATGGGAGTTAGGAGTTAAGAGATGGTTGAGAAACCATCAAAATTTTCGCAATTCTGATGCTAGAAACGAATAACTGGAATGGCCTAGGGGAAAGCTACACACACCGTTGTAATGGGGCGAGAATCTGCTTTCATATGCAACAGGAATTTCTCGAGTTCGTCAATCCGTTTGCGAGATATGGGAGTTTGAAGTTAAGGAATGGTTGAGAAACCATCAAAATTTTCGCTGGTCTGATACTCGAAACCAATAACTACAAAGGCCTAGGGGAAAAATACACATACCGTTGTAATCGGGCGAGTTTCTACTTTCAGATGCAGCAGGAATTTCTCGAGTTCGTCAATCGGTTCGCGAGATATGGGAGTTAGGAGTTAAGAGCTGGTTGAGAAACCATCAAAATTTTCGCAATTCTGATGATAGAAACGAATAACTGCAATGGCCTAGGGGAAAAGTACACACACCATTGGAATCGGGCGAGTTTCTACTCTCAGATGCAACAGGAATTTCTCGAGTTCGTCAATCGGTTCGCGAGATATGGGAGTTTGAAGTTAAGAGATGGTTGAGAAGCAATCAAAATTTTCGCAAGTCTGATACTCGAAACCAATAACTGCTATGCCCTAGGACAAAAATACACTCACCGTTGTAATCGTGCGAGTTTCTGCTTTCAGATGCAACACGAATTTCTCGAGTTCGTCAATCCGTTCGCGAGATATGGGAGTCTGAAGTTAAGGAATGCTTGAGAAACCATCAAAATTTTCGCTGGTCTGATACTCGAAACCAATAACTACTATGGCCTAGGGGAAAAATACACATACCGTTGTAATCGAGAGAGTTTCTACTCTCAGATGCAACAGAAATTTTTCCGATTCGTCAATCCGTTCGCAAAATATCGGAGTTTGGAGTTAAGGAATGGTTGAGAATCCATCAAAATTTTCGCAAGTCTGATACTCGAAACCAATAACAACTATTGCCTAGGGCAAAAATACACATACCGTTGTAAACGGTCGAGTTTCTACTTTCAGATGCAACAGGAATTTCTCGAGTTCGTCAATCTGTTCGCGAGATGTGGGAGATTGAAGATAAGGAATGCTTGAGAAACCATCAATATTTTCGCTGGTCTGATACTCGAAACCAATGACTACTATGGCCTAGGGGAAAAATACACACAACGTTGTAGTCGGGAGAGTTTCTACTCTCAGATACAACAGAAAATTTTCCGATTCGTCAATCCGTTCGCGAAATATCGGAGTTTGGAGTTAAGGAATGGTTGAGAAACCATCAAAATTTTCGCAAGTCTCATACTCGAAACCAATAACTACTATGGCCCAGGGCAAAATGCACATACCGTTGTAATCGGGCGAGTTTCTACTTTCGGATGCAACAGGAATTTCTAGAGTTCGTCAATCGGTTCGCGAGACATGGGAGTTAGGATTTAAGAGATGGTTGAGAAACCATCAAAATTTTCGCAATTCTGATGCTAGAAACGAATAACTGCAATGGCCTACGGGAAAAGTACACACACCGTTGTAATGGGGCGAGTTTCTGCTTTCAGATGCATCAGGAGTTTCTCGAGTTCGTCAATCCGTTCGCGAGATATGGGAGTTTGAAGTTAAGGAATGGTTGAGAAACCATCAAAACTTCGCAAGACTGATACTCGAAACCAATAACTAGAATGGGGGGAAAAGTACACACACCATTGGATTCGGGCGAGTATCTACTTTCAGATGCAACAGGAATTTCTCGAGTTTGTCAATCGGTTCGCGAGATGTGGGTGTGAGGATTTAAGAGATGGTTGAGAAACCATCAAAATTTTCGCAATTCTGATGCTAGAAACGAATAACTGCAATGGCATAGGGGAAAAGTACACACACCATTGTAATCGGGCGAGTTTCTACTTTCAGATGCAACAGGAACTTCTCGAGTTCGTCAATCGGTTCGCGAGATATGGGAGTTAGGAGTTAAGAGATGCTTGTGAAACCATCAAAATTTTCGCCATTCTGATGCTAGAAACGAATAACTGCAATGGCCTAGGGAAAAGTACACACACTATTGTAATCGGGCGAGTTTCTACTTTCAGATGCAACAGGAATTTCTCGAGTTCGTCAATCCGTTCGCGAGACATGGGAGTCTCAAGTTAAGGAATGGTTGAGAAACCATCAAAATTTCCGAAAGTCTGATACTCGAAACAAATAATTACAAAGGCCTAGGGGAAAAATACACATACCGTTGTAATCGGGCGTGATTCTGCTTTCAAATGCAACAGGAATTTCTCGAGTTCGTCAATCCGTTCGCGAGATATGGGAGTCTCAAATTAAGGAATGGTTGAGAAACCATCAAAATTTCCGGAAGTCTGATACTCGAAACCGATAACTACTATGGCCCAGGGCAAAATGCACATACCGTTGTAATCGGGCGAGTTTCGGCTTTTAGATGCAACAGGAATTTCTCGGGTTCGTCATTCCGTTCGCGAGATATGGCCGTTTGAAGATAAGGAATGGTTGAGAAACCATCAAAATTTTCGCAAGTCTGTTACTCGAAACCAATAACTGGAATGGGGGGAAAAGTACACACACCATTGGAATCGGGCGAGTTTCTACTTTCAGATGCAACAGGAATTTCTCGAGTTCGTCAATCGGTTCGCGAGATATGGGAGTTAGGAGTTAAGAGATGGTTGAGAAACCATCAAAATTTTCGCAATTCTGATGCTAGAAACGAATAACTGCAATTGCCTAGGGGAAAAGTACACACAATTGGAATCGGGCGAGTTTCTACTTTCAGATGCAACAGGAATTTCTCGAGTTCGTCAATCGGTTCGCGAGATATGGGAGTTAGGAGTTAAGAGATGATTGAGAAACCATCAAAATTTTCGCAATTCTGATGCAAGAAACGAATAACTGCAATTGCCTAGGGGAAAAGTACACACAACATTGTTATCGGGCGAGTTTCTACTTTCAGATGCAGCAGGAATTTCTCGAGTTCGCCAATCTGTTCGCGTGATATGGGAGTTTGAAGTTAAGGAATGGTTGAGAAACCATCAAAATTTTCGCAATTCTGATGCTAGAAACGAATAACTGCAATTACCTAGGGGAAAAGTACACACAACATTGTAATCGGGCGAGTTTCTACTTTCAGATGCAGCAGGAATTTCTCGAGTTCGTCAATCCGTTCGCGTGATATGGGAGTTTGAAGTTAAGGAATGGTTGAGAAACCATCAAAATTTTCGCTGGTCTGATACTCGACACCAATAACTGGAATGGCCTAGGGGAAAAGTACACACACCATTGGAATCGGGCGAGTTTCTGCTTTCAGATGCAACAGGAATTTCTCGAGTTCGTCAGTCCGTTCGCGAGATATGGGAGTTTGAAGTTAAGGAATGCTTGAGAAACCATCAAAATTTTCGCAAGTCTGATTCTCGAAACCAGTAACTGGAATGGCCTAGGGGAAAAGTACACACACCATTGGAATCGGGCGAGTTTCTGCTTTCAGATGCAACAGGAATTTCTCGAGTTCGTCAATCGGTTCGCGAGATATGGGAGTTTGAAGTTAAGAGATGGTTGAGAAACCATCAAAATTTTCGCAAGTCTGATACTCGAAAACAATAACTGGAATGGCCTAGGGGAAAAGTACACACACCATTGGAATCGGGCGAGTTTCTACTTTCAGATGCAACAGGATTTTCTCGAGTTCGTCAATCGGTTCGCAAGATATGGGAGTTTGAAGTTAAGAGATGGTTGAGAAACAATCAAAATTTTCGCAAGCCTGATACTCGAAACCAATAACTGCTATGGCCTAGGACAAAAATACACATACCGTTGTAATCGGTCGACTTTCTGTTTTCAGATGCAACAGAAATTTCTCGAGTTCGTCAATCTGTTCGCGAGATATGGGAGTTTGAAGATAAGGAATGATTGAGAAACCATCAAAATTTTCGCTGGTCTGATACTCGAAACCAATAACTACTATGGCCTAGGGGAAAAATACACATACCGTTGTAATCGGGAGAGTTTCTACTCTCAGATGCAACAGAAATTTTTCCGATTCGTCAATCCGTTGGCGAAATATCGGAGTTTGGAGTTAAGGAATTGTTGAGAAACTATCAAAATTTTCGCAAGTCTGCTACTCGAAACCAATAACTACAAGGGCCTACGGGAAAAGTACACATAGCATTGTAATCGGGCGAGTTTCTACTTTCAGATGCAGCAGGAATTTCTCCAGTTCGCAAACCGTTCTCGAGATATGGGAGTTTGAAGTTAAGGAATGGTTGAGAAACCATCAAAATTTTCGCTGGTCTGATACTCGAAACCAATAACTGGAATGGCCTAGGGGAAATGTACACACACCATAGTAATCGGGCGAGTTTCTACTTTCAGATGCAACAGGAATTTCTCGAGTTCTTCAATCGGTTCGCGAGATATGGGAGTTAGGAGTTAAGAGATGGTTGAGAAACCATCAAAATTTTCGCAATTCCGATGCTAGAAACGAATAACTGCAATTGCCTAGGGGAAAAGAACACACAACATTGTAATCTGGCGAGTTTCTACTTTCAGATGCAGCAGGAATTTCTCGAGTTCGTCAATCGGTTCGCGAGATATGGGAGTTAGGAGTTAAGAGATGGTTGACAGACCATCAAAATTTTCGCAATTCTGATGCTAGAAACGAATAACTCCAATTGCCTAGGGGAAAAGTACACACAACATTGTAATCGGGCGAGTTTCTACTTTCAGATGCAGCAGGAATTTCTCGAGTTCGTCAATCCGTTCGCGTGATATGGGAGTTTGAAGTTAAGGAATGGTTGAGAAACCATCAAAATTTTCGCTGGTCTGATACTCGACACCAATAACTGGAATGGCCTAGGGGAAAAGTACACACACCATTGGAATCGGGCGAGTTTCTGCTTTCAGATGCAACAGGAATTTCTCGAGTTCGTCAGTTCGTTCGCGAGATACGGGAGTTTGAAGTTAAGGAATGGTTGAGAATCCATCAAAATTCTCGCAAGTCTGATACTCGAAACCAATAACTGGAATGGCCTAGGGGAAAAGTACACACACCATTGGAATCGGGCGAGATTCTATTTTCAGATGCAACAGGAATTTCTCGAGTTCGTCAATCGGTTCGCGGGATATGGGAGTTAGGAGTTAAGAGATGGTTGAGAAACCATCAAAATTTTCGCAATTCTGATGCTAGAAACGAATAACTGGAATGACCTAGGGGAAAAGTACACACACCATTATAATCGGGCGAGTTTCTACTTTCCGACGCAACAGGAATTTCTCGAGATCGTCGATCGGTTCGCGAGATATGGGAGTTAGGAGTTAAGAGCTGGTTGAGAAACCATCAAAATTTTCGCAATTCTGATGATAGAAACGAATAACTGCAATGCCCTAGGGGAAAAGTACACATAACGTTGTAATCGGGCGAGTTTCTACTTTCAGATGCAACAGGAATTTCTCGAATTCGTCAATCGGTTCGCGAGATATGGGAGTTTGCAGTTAAGGAATGGTTGAGAAGCCATCAAAATTTTCGAAAGTCTGATACTCGAAACCAATAACTGGAATGGCCTAGGGAAAAGTACACACACCATTGTAATCGGGCGAGTTTCTACTTTCACATGGAACAGGAATTTCTCGAGTTCGTCAATTCGTTCGCGAGATATGGGAGTTTGAAGTTAAGGAATGGTTGAGAAACCATCAAAATTTTCGCAAGTCTGATACTCGAAACCAATAACTGGAATGGCCTAGGGGAAAAGTACACACACCATTGGAATCGGGCGAGTTTCTACTTTCAGATGCAACAGGAATTTCTCGAGTTCGTCAATCGGTTCGCGGGATATGGGAGTTAGGAGTTAACAGATGGTTGAGAAACGATCAAAATTTTCGCAATTCTGATGCTAGAAACGAATAACTGCAATGCCCTAGGGGAAAAGTACATATAACATTGTAATCGGGCGAGTTTCTACTTTCAGATGCAACAGGAATTTCTCGAGTTCGTCAATCGGTTCGCCAGATATGGGAGTTAGGAGTAAAGAGATGCTTGAGAAACTATCAAAATTTTCGCAATTCTGATGCTAGAAACGAATAACTGCAATGGCCTAGGGGAAAAGTACACATAACATTGTAATGGGGCGAGTTTCTACTTTCAGATGCAGCATGAATTTCTCGAGTTCGTCAATCCGTTAGCGAGATATGGGAGTTTGAAGATAAGGAATGGTTGAGAAACCATCAAAATTTTCGCTGGTCTGATACTCGAAACCAATAACTACTATGGCCTAGGGGAAAAATACACATACCGTTGTAATCGAGAGAGTTTCTACTCTCAGATGCAACAGAAACTTTTCCGATTCGTCAATCCGTTCGCGAAATATCGGAGTTTGGAGTTAAGGAATGGTTGAGAAACCATCAAAATTTTCGCAAGTCTCATACTCGAAACCAATAACTACTATGGCCCAGGGCAAAATGCACATACCGTTGTAATCGGGCGAGTTTCTACTTTCGGATGCAACAGGAATTTCTAGAGTTCGTCAATCGGTTCGCGAGACATGGGAGTTAGGATTTAAGAGATGGTTGAGAAACCATCAAAATTTTCGCAATTCTGATGCTAGAAACGAATAACTGCAATGGCCTACGGGAAAAGTACACACACCGTTGTAATGGGGCGAGTTTCTACTTTCAGATGCAACAGGAACTTCTCGAGTTCGTCAATCGGTTCGCGAGATATGGGAGTTAGGAGTTAAGAGATGGTTGTGAAACCATCAAAATTTTCGCAATTCTGATGCTAGAAACGAATAACTGCAATGGCCTAGGGAAAAGTACACACACTATTGTAATCGGGCGAGTTTCTACTTTCAGATGCAACAGGAATTTCTCGAGTTCGTCAATCCGTTCGCGAGATATGGGAGTCTCAAGTTAAGGAATGGTTGAGAAACCATCAAAATTTCCGAAAGTCTGATACTCGAAACAAATAATTACAAAGGCCTAGGGGAAAAATACACATACCGTTGTAATCGGGCGAGATTCTGCTTTCAAATGCAACAGGAATTTCTCGAGTTCGTCAATCCGTTCGCGAGATATGGGAGTTTGAAGTTAAGGAATGGTTGAGAAACCATCAAAATTTTCGCAAGTCTGATACTCGAAACCAATAACTGGAATGGGGGGAAATGTACACACACCATTGGAATCGGGCGAGTATCTACTTTCAGATGCAACAGGAATTTGTCGAGTTCGTCAATCCTTTCGCGAGATATGGGAGTCTCAAATTAAGGAATGGTTGAGAAACCATCAAAATTTCCGGAAGTCTGATACTCGAAACCGATAACTACTATGGCCCAGGGCAAAATGCACATACCGTTGTAATCGGGCGAGTTTCGGCTTTTAGATGCAACAGGAATTTCTCGGGTTCGTCATTCCGTTCGCGAGATATGGGCGTTTGAAGATAAGGAATGGTTGAGAAACCATCAAAATTTTCGCAAGTCTGTTACTCGAAACCAATAACTGGAATGGGGGGAAAAGTACACACACCATTGGAATCGGGCGAGTTTCTACTTTCAGATGCAACAGGAATTTCTCGAGTTCGTCAATCGGTTCGCGAGATATGGGAGTTAGGAGTTAACAGATGGTTGAGAAACCATCAAAATTTTCGCAATTCTGATGCTAGAAACGAATAACTGCAATTGCCTAGGGGAAAAGTACACACAACATTGTAATCTGGCGAGTTTCTACTTTCAGATGCAGCAGGAATTTCTCGAGTTCGTCAATCGGTTCGCGAGATATGGGAGTTAGGAGTTAAGAGATGGTTGAGAAACCATCAAAATTTTCGCAATTCTGATGCTAGAAACGAATAACTGCAATTGCCTAGGGGAAAAGTACACACAACATTGTAATCGGGCGAGTTTCTACTTTCAGATGCAGCAGGAATTTCTCGAGTTCGTCAATCCGTTCGCGTGATATGGGAGTTTGAAGTTAAGGAATGGTTGAGAAACCATCAAAATTTTCGCTGGTCTGATACTCGACACCAATAACTGGAATGGCCTAGGGGAAAAGTACACACACCATTGGAATCGGGCGAGTTTCTGCTTTCAGATGCAACAGGAATTTCTCGAGTTCGTCAGTCCGTTCGCGAGATATGGGAGTTTGAAGTTAAGGAATGCTTGAGAAACCATCAAAATTTTCGCAAGTCTGATACTCGAAACCAATAACTGGAATGGCCTAGGGGAAAAGTACACACACCATTGGAATCGGGCGAGTTTCTGCTTTCAGATGCAACAGGAATTTCTCGAGTTCGTCAATCGGTTCGCAAGATATGGGAGTTTGAAGTTAAGAGATGGTTGAGAAACAATCAAAATTTTCGCAAGCCTGATACTCGAAACCAATAACTGCTATGGCCTAGGACAAAAATACACATACCGTTGTAATCGGTCGACTTTCTGTTTTCAGATGCAACAGAAATTTCTCGAGTTCGTCAATCTGTTCGCGAGATATGGGAGTTTGAAGATAAGGAATGCTTGAGAAACCATCAAAATTTTCGCTGGTCTGATACTCGAAACCAATAACTACTATGGCCTAGGGGAAAAATACACATACCGTTGTAATCGGGAGAGTTTCTTCTCTCAGATACAAAAGAAATTTTTCCGATTCGTCAATCCGTTCGCGAAATATCGGAGTTTGGAGTTAAGGAATGGTTGAGAATCCATCAAAATTTTCGCAAGTCTGATACTCGAAACAAATAACTACTATTGCCTAGGGCAAAAATACACATACCGTTGTAATCGGTCGAGTTTCTGCTTTCTGATGCAACAGGAATTTCTCGAGTTCGTCAATCTGTTCGCGAGATATGGGAGTTTGAAGATAAGGAATGGTTGAGAAACCGTCAAAATTTTCGCAATTCTGATGCTAGAAACGAATAACTGGAATGGCATAGGGGAAAATACACATACCGTTGTACTCGGGCGACTTTCTACTCTCAGATGCAACAGGAATTTCCCCGATTCGTCAATCCGTTCGCGAAATATCGGAGTTTGGATTTAAGAAATGGTTGAGAAACCATCAAAATTTTCGCAAGTCTGACACTCGAAACCAGTAACTAGAATGGCCTAGGGCAAAAATACACATACCGTTGTAATCGGGCGAGTTTCTGCTTTCAGACGCAAGAGGAACTTCTCGAGTTTGTCAATCCGATCGCGAGATATGGGAGTTTGAACGTTAAAGAATGGTTGAGAAACCATCAAAATTATCGCAAGTCTGATACTCGAAACAAATAACTACTATGGCCTAGGGCAAAAAAACACATACCGTTGTAATCGGGCGAGTTTCTGCTTTTAGATGCAACAGAAATTTCTCGGATTCGTCAATCCGTTCGGGAAATATCGGAGTTTGGATTAAAGAGATGGTTGGGAAACCATCAAATTTTTCGCAATTCTGATGCTAGAACCGAATAACTGGTATGGCCTAGGGCAAAAATACACATACCGTTGTAATCGGACGAGTTTCTGCTTTTAGATGCAACAGGAATTTCTCGAGTTCGTCAATCCGTTCGCGAGATATGGGAGTTTGAACGTTAAGGAATGGTTGAGAAACCATCAAAATTTGCGCAAGTCTGAGACTCGAAACCAATAACTACAATGGCCTAGGGCAAAAATACACATACCGGTGTAATCGGGCGAGTTTCTGCTTTCAGACTCAAGAGGAACTTCTCGAGTTCGTCAATCCATTCGCGAGATATGGGAGTTTGAATTTAAGGAACGGTTGAGAAACCATCAAAATTTTAGCAATTCTGATGCTAGAAACGAATAACTGGAATGGCATAGGGGAAAAATACACATACCGTTGTAATCGGGCGACTTTCTACTCTCAGATGCAACAGGAATTTCTCCGATTCGTCAAACCGTTCGCGAAATATCGGAGTTTGGATTTAAGAGATGGTTGAGAAACCGTCAAAATTTTCGCAATTCTGATGCTAGAAACGAATAACTGGAATGGCATAGGGGAAAAATACACATACCGTTGTAATCGGGCGACTTTCTACTCTCAGATGCGACAGGAATTTCCCCGATTCGTCAATCCGTTCGCGAAATATCGTTGTTTGGATTTAAGAAATGGTTGAGAAACCATCAAAATTTTCGCAAGTCTGATACTCGAAACCAATAACTAGAATGGCCTATGGCAAAAATACACATACCGTTGTAATCGGGCGAGTTTCTGCTTTCAGACGCAAGAGGAACTTCTCGAGTTCGTCAATCCATTCGCGAGATATGGGAGTTTCAATTTAAGGAATGGTTGAGAAACCATCAAAATTTTCGCAAGTCTGATACTCGAAACCAATAACTACTATGGCCTAGGGCAAAAGAACATATACCGTTGTAATCGGGCGACTTTCTACTCTCAGATGCAACAGGAATTTCTCCGATTCATCAATCCGATCGCGAGATATGGGAGTTTGAACGTTAAAGAATGGTTGAGAAACCATTCAAATTTTCGCAAGTCTGATACTCCAAACCAATAACTGCTGTGGCCTAGGGCAAAAAAACACATACCGTTGTAATCAGGCGAGTTTCTGCTTTCAGATGCAACAGCCATTTCTCGGATTCGTCAATCCGTTCGCGAAATATCGTAGTCTGGATTTAAGAGAGGGTTGGGAAACCATCAAAATTTTCGCAATTCTGATGCTAGAAACGAATAACTGGAATGGCATAGGGGAAAAATACACATACCGTTGTAATCGGGCGACTTTCTACTCTCAGATGCAACAGGAATTTCCCCGATTCGTCAATCCGTTCGCGAAATATCGGAGTTTGGATTCAAGAAATGGTTTAGAAACCATCAAAATTTTCGCAAGTCTGACACTCGAAACCAATAACTACTATGGCCTAGGGCAAAAATTCACATACCATTGTAATCGGGCGAGATTATGCTTTTAGATGCAACTGCAATTTCGCGAGTTGGTAATCCGTTCGCGAGATATGGGAGTTTGAAGTTAAGGAATGGTTGAGAAATCATCAAAATTTTCGCAAGTCTGATACTCGAAACCAATAACTATAATACTATGGCCTAGGGCAAAAATACACATACCATTGTAATCGGGCGAGATTATGCTTTTAGATGCAACTGGAATTTCTCGAGTTGGTAATCCGTTCGCGAGATATGGGAGATTGAAGTTAAGGAATGGTTGAGAAATCATCAAAATGTTCGCAAGTCTGATACTCGAAACCAATAACTACTATGGCCTAGGGCAAAAATTCACATACCATTGTAATCGGGCGAGATTATGCTTTTAGATGCAACTGCAATTTCGCGAGTTGGTAATCCGTTCGCGAGATATGGGAGTTTGAAGTTAAGGAATGGTTGAGAAATCATCAAAATTTTCGCAAGTCTGATACTCGAAACCAATAACTATAATACTATGGCCTAGGGCAAAAATACACATACCATTGTAATCGGGCGAGATTATGCTTTTAGATGCAACTGGAATTTCGCGAGTTGGTAATCCGTTCGCGAGATATGGGAGTTTGAAGTTAAGGAATGGTTGAGAAATCATCAAAATTTTCGCAAGTCTGATACTCGAAACCAATAACTATAATACTATGGCCTAGGGCAAAAATACACATACCGTTGTAATCGGGCGAGTTTCTGCTTTCAGATGAAGCAGGAATTTCTCGAGTTCGTCAATCCGTTCGCGAGATATGGGAGTCTGAAGTTAAGGAATGGTTGAGAAACTATCAAAATTTTAGTAAGTCTGATACTCGGAACCAATAACTACTATTGCCTAGGGCAAAAATACACATACCGTTGTAATCGCGCGAGTTTCTGCTTTCAGATGCAGCAGGAATTTATCGAGTTCGTCAATCCGTTCGCGAGATATGGGAGTTTGAAGTTAAGGAATGGTTGAGAAACCATCAAAATTTTCGCAAGTCTGATACTCGAAAACAATAACTACTATGGCCTAGGGCAAAAATACACATACCATTGTAATCGGGCGAGATTATGCTTTTAGATGCAACTGGAATTTCTCGAGTTGGTAATCCGTTCGCGAGATATGGGAGTTTGAAGTTAAGGAATGGTTGAGAAATCATCAAAATTTTCGCAAGTCTGATACTCGAAACCAATAACTACTATGGCCTAGGGCAAAAATACACATACCATTGTAATCGGGCGAGATTATGCTTCTAGATGCAACTGGAATTTCTCGAGTTGGTAATCCGTTCGCGAGATATGGGAGATTGAAGTTAAGGAATGGTTGAGAAATCATCAAAATTTTCGCAAGTCTGATACTCGAAACCAATAACTACTATTGCCTAGGGCAAAAATACACATACCGTTTTAATCGGGCGAGTTTCTGCTTTCAGATGCAGCAGGAATTTATCGAGTTCGTCAATCCGTTCGCGAGATATGGGAGTTTGAAGTTAAGGAATGGTTGAGAAACCATCAAAATTTTCGCAAGTCTGATACTCGAAAACAATAACTACTATGGCCTAGGGCAAAAATACACATACCATTGTAATCGGGCGAGATTATGCTTTTAGATGCAACTGGAATTTCTCGAGTTGGTAATCCGTTCGCGAGATATGGGAGTTTGAAGTTAAGGAATGGTTGAGAAATCATCAAAATTTTCGCAAGTCTGATACTCGAAACCAAGAACTACTATGGCCTAGGGCAAAAATACACATACCATTGTAATCGGGCGAGATTATGCTTTTAGATGCAACTGGAATTTCTCGAGTTGGTAATCCGTTCGCGAGATATGGGAGTTTGAAGTTAAGGAATGGTTGAGAAATCATCAAAATTTTCGCAAGTCTGATACTCGAAACCAATAACTACTATTGCCTAGGGCAAAAATACGCATACCGTTGTAATCGGGCGAGTTTCTGCTTTCAGATGCAGCTGGAATTTATCGAGTTCGTCAATCCGTTCGCGAGATATGGGAGTTTGAAGTTAAGGAATGGTTGAGAAACCATCAAAATTTTCGCAAGTCTGATACTCGAAACCAATAACTGCTATGGCCTAGGGCAAAAATACAAATACCATTGTAATCGGGCGAGGTTATGCTTTCAGATGCAACTGGAATTTCTCGAGTTGATAATCCGTTCGCGAGATATGGGAGTTTGAAGTTAAGGAATGGTTGAGAAGTCATCAAAATTTTCGCAAGTCTGATACTTGAAACCAATGACTACTATTGCCTAGGGCATAGATACACATACCGTTGTAATCGGGCGATCTTCTACCTTCAGATGCAACAGGAGTTTCTCGAGTTCGTCAATTCGTTCGCGAGATATGGGAGTATGAAGTTAAGGAATGGTTGAGAAATCATCAAAATTTTCGCAAGTCTGATACTCGAAACCAATAACTACTATGGCCTAGGGCAAAAATACACATACCGTTGTAATCGGCCGAGTTTCTGCTTTCAGATGCAGCAGGAATTTCTCGAGTTCGTCAATCCGTTCGCGAGATATGGGAGTCTGAAGTTAAAGAATGGTTGAGAAACTATCAAAATTTTAGTAAGTCTGATACTCGAAACCAATAACTACTATTGCCTAGGGCAAAAATACACATACCGTTAAAATCGGGCGAGTCTCTGCTTTCAGATGCAGCAGGAATTTATCGAGTTCGTCAATCTGTTCGCGAGATATGGGAGTTTGAAGTTAAGGAATGGTTGAGAAACCATCAAAATTTTCGCAAGTCTGATACTCGAAACCAATAACTGCTATGGCCTAGGGCAAAAATACAAATACCACTGTAATCGGGCGAGATTATGCTTTCAGATGCAACTGGAATTTCTCGAGTTGATAATCCGTTCGCGAGATATGGGAGTTTGAAGTTAAGGAATGGTTGAGAAATCATCAAAATTTTCGCAAGTCTGATATTCGAAACCAATAACTACTATTGCCTAGGGCAAAGATACACATACCGTTGTAATCGGGCGATCTTCTACCTTCAGATGCAACAGGAAGTTCTCGAGTTCGTCAATCCGTTCGCGAGATATGGGAGTTTGAAGTAAGGAATGGTTGAGAAACCATCAAAATTTTCGCAAGTCTGATACTCGAAACCAATAACTGCTATGGCCTAGGGCAAAAATACACATACCGTTGTAATCGATCGAGCTTCTGCTTTCAGATGCAACAGGAATTTCTCGAGTTCGTCAATCCGTTCGCGAGATATGGGAGTCTGAAGTTAAGGAATGGTTGAGAAACTATCAAAAGTTTAGTAAGTCTGATACTCGAAACCAACAACTACTATTGCCTAGGGCAAAAATACACATACGGTTGTAATCGGGCGAGTCTCTGCTTTCAGATGCAGCAGGAATTTATCGAGTTCGTCAATCCGTTCGCGAGATATGGGAGTTTGAAGTTAAGGAATGGTTGAGAAACCATCAAAATTTTCGCAAGTCTGATACTCGAAACCAATAACTGCTATGGCCTAGGGCAAAAATACAAGTACCATTGTAATTGGGCGAGATTATGCTTTCAGATGCAACTGGAATTTCTCGAGGTGGTAATCCGTTGGCGAGATATGGGAGTTTGAAGTTAAGGAATGGTTGAGGAACCATCAAAATTTTCGCAAGTCTGATACTCGAAACCAATAACTGCTATGGCCTAGGGCAAAAATACACATACCGTTGTAATCGATCGAGCTTCTGCTTTCAGATGCAACAGGAATTTCTCGAGTTCGTCAATCCGTTCGCGAGATATGGGAGTCTGAAGTTAAGGAATGGTTGAGAAACTATCAAAAGTTTAGTAAGTCTGATACTCGAAACCAATAACTACTATTGCCTAGGGCAAAAATACACATACGGTTGTAATCGGGCGAGTCTCTGCTTTCAGATGCAGCAGGAATTTATCGAGTTCGTCAATCCGTTCGCGAGATATGGGAGTTTGAAGTTAAGGAATGGTTGAGAAACCATCAAAATTTTCGCAAGTCTGATACTCGAAACCAATAACTGCTATGGCCTAGGGCAAAAATACAAGTACCATTGTAATCGGGCGAGATTATGCTTTCAGATGCAACTGGAATTTCTCGAGGTGGTAATCCGTTCGCGAGATATGGGAGTTTGAAGTTAAGGAATGGTTGAGAAGTCATCAAAATTTTTGCAAGTCTGATATTCGAAACCAATAACTACTATTGCCTAGGGCAAAAATACACATACCGTTGTATTCGGGCGAGCTTCCACTTTCAGATGCAGCAGGAATTTCTCGAGTTCGTCAATCCGTTTGCGAGATTTGGGGGTTTGAAGTTAAGGAATGGTTGAGAAACTATCAGAATTTTCGCTGATCTGATACTCGAAACCAATAACTGGAATGGCCTAGGGGAAAAGTACAAATACCACTGTAATCGGGCGAGTTTCTGCTTTCAGATGCAACTGGAATTTCTCTAGTTCGTCAATCCGTTCGCGAGATATGGGAGTTTGAAGTTAAGGAATGGTTGAGGAACCATCAAAATTTTCGCAAGTCTGATACTCGAAACCAAAAACTACAATTGCCTAGGGCAAAAATACACATACCGTTGTAATCGGGCGAGTTTCTACTTTCAGATGCAACAGGAATTTCTCGAGTTCGTCAATCCGTTCGCGAGATATGGGAGTTTGAAGTTATGGAATGGTTGAGAAGCCATAAAAATTTTCGCAAGTCTGATACTCGAAACCAATAACTACTATGGCCTAAGGCAAAAAAACACATACCATTGTAATCGGGCGAGATTATGCTTTTAGATGCAACTGGAATTTATCGATTTGGTAATCCGTTCGCGAGATATGGGAGTTTGAAGTAAAGGAATGGTTGAGAAATCATCAAAAGTTTCGCAAGTCTGATACTCGAAACCAATAACTACTATTGCCTAGGGCAAAAGTACACATACCGTTGTAATCGGGCGAGCTTCTATTTTCAGATGCAGCAGGAATTTCTCGAGTTCGTCAATCCGTTCGCGAGATATGGGAGTTTGAAGTTAAGGAATGGTTGAGAAACCATCAAAATTTTCGCAAGTCTGATACTCGAAACCAATAACTACAATTGTCTAGGGCAAAAATACACATACCGTTGTAATCGGGCGACCTTCAACCTTCAGATGCAACAGGAGTTTCTCGAGTTCGTCAATCCGTTCGCGAGATATGGGAGTTTGAAAGTAAGGAATGGTTGAGAAACTATCAAAATTTTAGTAAGTCTGATACTCGAAACCAATAACTACTATTGCCTAGGTCAAAAATACACATACCGTTGTAATCGGGCGAGTTTCTGCTTTCAGATGCAGCAGGAATTTCTCGAGTTCGTCAATCCGTTCGCGAGATATGGCAGTTTGAAGTTAAGGAATGGTTGAGAAACCATCAAAATTTTCGCAAGTCTGATGCTCGAAACCAATAACTGCTATGGCCTAGGGCAAAAATACACATACCATTGTAATCGGGCGAGAATATGCTTTTAGATGCAACTGGAATTTCTCGAGTTGGTAATCCGTTAGCGAGATATGGGAGTTTGAAGTTAAGGAATGGTTGAGAAATCATCAAAATTTTCGCAAGTCTGATACTCGAAACCAGTAACTACAATCGCCTAGGGCAAAAATACACATAACGTTGTAATCGGGCGAGTTTCTGCTTTCAGATGCAGCAGGAATTTCTCGAGTTCGTCAATCCGTTCGCGAAATATGGGAGTTTGAAGTTAAGGAATGGTTGAGAAACCATCAAAATTTTCGCAGTCTGATACTCGAAACCAGTAACTACTAATGCCTAGGGCAAAAATACACATACCGTTGTAATCGGGCGAGTTTCTACTTTCAGATGCAACAGGAATTTCTCAAGTTCGTCAATCCGTTCGCGAGATATGGGAGTTTGAAGTTAAGGAATGGTTGAGAAGCCACCAAAATTTTCGCAAGTCTGATACTCGAAACCAATAACTACTATGGCCTAAGGCAAAAAAACACATACCATTGTAATCGGGCGAGATTATGCTTTTAGATACAACTGGAATTTCTCGAGTTGGTAATCCGTTCGCGAGATATGGGAGTTTGAAGTTGAGGAATGGTTGAGAAATCATCAAAAGTTTTGCAAGTCTGATACTCGAAACCAATAACTACTATTGCCTAGGGCAAAAATACACATACCGTTGTAATCGGGCGAGCTTCTATTTTCAGATGCAGCAGGAATTTCTCGAGTTCGTCAATCCGTTTGCGGGATATGGGAGTTTGAAATTAAGCAATGGTTGAGAAACCATCAAAATTTTCGCAAGTGTGATACTCGAAACCAATAACTACAATTGCCTAGGGCAAAAATACACATACCGTTGTAATCGGGCGAGTTTCTGCTTTCAGATGCAGCAGGAATTTCTCGAGTTCGTCAATCCGTTCGCGAGATGTGGGAGTTTGAAGTTAAGGAATGGTTGAGGAACCATCGAAATTTTTGCTGGTCTGATACTCGAAACGAATAACTGGAATGGCCTAGGGGGAAAGTACACACAACTCTGTAATCGGGCGATCTTCTACCTTCAGATGCAACAGGAATATCTCGAGTTCGTCAATCCGTTCGCGAAATATGGGAGTTTGAAGTTAAGGAATGGTTGAGAAACCATCAAAATTTTCGCTGGTCTGATACTCGAAACCAATAACTGGAATGGCCTAGGGGAAAAGTACACATACCAATGTAATCGGACGAGTTTCTGCTTTGAGATGCAACTGGAATTTCTCTAGTTCGTCAATCCGTTCGCGAGATATGGGAGTTTGATGTTAAGGAATGGTTGAGAAACCATCAAAATTTTCGCAAGTCTGATACTCGAAACCAATAACTTCTATGGCCTAGGGCAAAAATACAAATACCGTTGTAATCGGGCGAAATTATGCTTTCAGATGCAACTGGAATTTCTCGAGTTGGTAATCCGTTCGCGAGATATGGTAGTTTGAAGTTAAGGAATGGTTGAGAAACCATCCAAATTTTCGCTGGTCTGATACTCGAAACCAATAACTGGAATGGCCTAGGGGAAAAGTACACATACGACTGTAATCGGGCGAGTATCTGCTTTCAGATGCAACTGGAATTTCTATAGTTCGTCAATCCACTCGCGAGATATGGGAGTTTGAAGTTAAGGAATGGTTGAGGAACCATCAAAATTTTCGCAAGTCTGATACTCGAAACCAAAAACTACTACTGCCTAGGGCAAAAATACACATACCGTTGTAATCGATCGAGCTTCTGCTTTAAGATGCAACAGGAATTTCTCGAGTTCGTCAATCCGTTCGCGAAATATGGGAGTTTGAAGTTTAGGAATGGTTGAGAAACTATCAAAATTTTAGTAAGTCTGATACTCGAAACCAATAACTACTAATGCCTAGGGCAAAAATACACATACCGTTGTAATCGGGCGATCTTCTACCTTCAGATGCAACAGGAATTTTTCGAGTTCGTCAATCCGTTCGCGAGATATGGGAGTTTGAAGTTAAGGAATGGTTGAGAAACCATCAAAATTTTCGCTGGTCTGATACTCGAAACCAATAACTGGAATGGCCTCGGGGAAAAGTACACATAACGCTGTAATCGGGCGAGTTTCTGCTTTCAGATGCAACTGGAATTTCTCTAGTTCGTCAATCCGTTCGCGAGATATGGGAGTTTGAAGTTAAGGAATGGTTGAGAAACCATCAAAATTTTCGCAAGTCTGATACTCGAAACCAATAACTTCTATGGCCTAGGGCAAAAATACAAATACCGTTGTAATCGGGCGAAATTATGCTTTCAGATGCAACTGGAATTTCTCGAGTTGGTAATCCGTTCGCGAGATATGGGGGTTTGAAGTTAAGGAATGGTTGAGAAATCATCAAAAGTTTCGCAAGTCTGATAATCGAAACCAATAACTACAATTGCCTAGGGCAAAAATACACATACCGTTGTAATCGGGCGAGCTTCTATTTTCAGGTGCAGCAGGAATTTCTCGAGTTCGTCAATCCGTTCGCGAGATTTGGGGGTTTGAAGTTAAGGAATGGTTGAGAAACCTTCAAAATTTTCGCTGGTCTGATACTCGATACCAATAACTGGAATGGCCTAGGGGAAAAGTACACATACCATTGTAATCGGACGAGTTTCTGCTTTCAGATGCAACTGGAATTTCTCTAGTTCGTCAATCCGTTCGCGAGATATGGGAGTTTGAAGTTAAAGAATGGTTGAGAAACCATCAAAATTTTCGCAAGTCTGATACTCGAAACCAATAACTGCTATGGCCTAGGACAAAAATACAAATACCGTTGTAATCGGGCGAAATTATGCTTTCAGGTGCAACTGGAGTTTCTCGAGTTGGTAATCCGTTCGCGAGATATGGGAGTTTGAAGTTAAGGAATGGTTGAGAAATCATCAAAATTTTCGCAAGTCTGATACTCGAAACCAATAACTACTATTGCCTAGGGCAAAAATACACATACCGTTGTAATCGGGCGATCTTCTACGTTCAGATGCAACAGGAATTTCTCGAGTTCGTCAATCCGTTCGCGAGATATGGGAGTTTGAAGTTAAGGAATGGTTGAGAAACCATCAAAATTTTGACAAGTCTGATACTCGAAACCAATAACTACTATTGCCTAAGGCAAAAATACACGTACCGTTGTAATCGGGCGAAATTATGCTTTCAGATTCAACAGGAATTTCTCGAGTTCGTCAATCCGTTCGCGAGATATGGGAGTTTGAAGTTAAGGAATGGTTGAGAAACTATCAAAATTTTAGTAAGTCTGATACTCGAAACCAATAACTACTATTACCTAGGGCAAAAATACACATACCGTTGTAATCGGGCGAGTTTCTACTTTCAGATGCAACAGGAATTTCTCGAGTTCGTCAATCCGTTCGCGAGATATGGGAGTTTGAAGTTAAGGAATGGTTGAGAAACTATCAAAATTTTCGCTGGTCTGATACTCGAAACCAATAACTGGAATGGCCTAGGGGAAAAGTACACATACCACTGTAATCGGCCGAGTTTCTGCTTCCAGAAGCAACTGGAATATCTCTAGCTCGTCAATCCGTTCGCGAGATATGGGAGTTTGAAGTTAAGGAATGGTGGAGAAACCATCAAAATTTTCGCAAGTCTGATACTCGAAACCAATAACTACAATTGCCTAGGGCAAAAATACACATACCGTTCTAATCGGGCGATCTTCTACCTTCAGATGCAACAGGAATTTCTCGAGTTCGACAATCCGTTCGCGAGATATGGGAGTTTGAAGTTAAGGAATGGTTGAGAAACCATCAAAATTTTCGCAAGTCTGATACTCGAAAC
Source organism: Ptiloglossa arizonensis (assembly GCF_051014685.1). Lineage (NCBI taxonomy): Eukaryota > Metazoa > Arthropoda > Insecta > Hymenoptera > Colletidae > Ptiloglossa > Ptiloglossa arizonensis. Next base: position 1,673,142 of record NW_027478407.1, on the reverse strand, counting down.
CAATAACTACTATGGCCTAAGGCAAAAATACACATACCATTGCAATCGGGCGATCTTCTACCTTCAGATGCAACAGGAATATCTCGAGTTCGTCAATCCGTTCGCGAAATATGGGAGTTTGAAGTTAAGGAATGGTTGAGAAACCATCAAAATTTTCGCTGGTCTGATACTCGAAACCAATAACTGGAATGGCCTAGGGGAAAAGTACACATACCAATGTAATCGGACGAGTTTCTGCTTTGAGATGCAACTGGAATTTCTCTAGTTCGTCAATCCGTTCGCGAGATATGGGAGTTTGATGTTAAGGAATGGTTGAGAAACCATCAAAATTTTCGCAAGTCTGATACTCGAAACCAATAACTTCTATGGCCTAGGGCAAAAATACAAATACCGTTGTAATCGGGCGAAATTATGCTTTCAGATGCAACTGGAATTTCTCGAGTTGGTAATCCGTTCGCGAGATATGGTAGTTTGAAGTTAAGGAATGGTTGAGAAACCATCAAAATTTTCGCTGGTCTGATACTCGAAACCAATAACTGGAATGGCCTAGGGGAAAAGTACACATACCACTGTAATCGGGCGAGTATCTGCTTTCAGATGCAACTGGAATTTCTATAGTTCGTCAATCCGCTCGCGAGATATGGGAGTTTGAAGTTAAGGAATGGTTGAGGAACCATCAAAATTTTCGCAAGTCTGATACTCGAAACCAAAAACTACTACTGCCTAGGGCAAAAATACACATACCGTTGTAATCGATCGAGCTTCTGCTTTAAGATGCAACAGGAATTTCTCGAGTTCGTCAATCCGTTCGCGAAATATGGGAGTTTGAAGTTTAGGAATGGTTGAGAAACTATCAAAATTTTAGTAAGTCTGATACTCGAAACCAATAACTACTAATGCCTAGGGCAAAAATACACATACCGTTGTAATCGGGCGATCTTCTACCTTCAGATGCAACAGGAATTTTTCGAGTTCGTCAATCCGTTCGCGAGATATGGGAGTTTGAAGTTAAGGAATGGTTGAGAAACCATCAAAATTTTCGCTGGTCTGATACTCGAAACCAATAACTGGAATGGCCTCGGGGAAAAGTACACATAACGCTGTAATCGGGCGAGTTTCTGCTTTCAGATGCAACTGGAATTTCTCTAGTTCGTCAATCCGTTCGCGAGATATGGGAGTTTGAAGTTAAGGAATGGTTGAGAAACCATCAAAATTTTCGCAAGTCTGATACTCGAAACCAATAACTTCTATGGCCTAGGGCAAAAATACAAATACCGTTGTAATCGGGCGAAATTATGCTTTCAGATGCAACTGGAATTTCTCGAGTTGATAATCCTTTCGCGAGATATGGTAGTTTGAAGTTAAGGAATGGTTGAGAAATCATCAAAATTTTCGCATGTCTGATACTCGAAACCAATAACTACTATTGCCTAGCGCAAAAATACACATACCGTTGTAATCGGGCGAGATTCTGCTTTCAGATGCAGCAGGAATTTCTCGAGTTCGTCAATCCGTTCGCGAGATATGGGAGTTTGAAGTTAAGGAATGGATGAGAAACCATCAAAATTTTCGCTCGTCTGATACTCGAAACCAATAACTGGAATGGCCTAGGGGAAAAGAACACATACCACTGTAATCGGGCGAGTTTCTGCTTTCAGATGCAACTGGAATTTCTCTAGTTCGTCAATCCGTTCGCGAGATATGGGAGTTTGAAGTTAAGGAATGGTTGAGGAACCATCCAAATTTTCGGAAGTCTGATACTCGAAGCCAAAAACTACAATTGCCTAGGGCAAAAATACAAATACCGTTGTAATCGGGCGAAATTATGCTTTCAGATGCAACTGGAATTTCTCGAGTTGATAATCCTTTCGCGAGATATGGTAGTTTGAAGTTAAGGAATGGTTGAGAAATCATCAAAATTTTCGCATGTCTGATACTCGAAACCAATAACTACTATTGCCTAGCGCAAAAATACACATACCGTTGTAATCGGGCGAGATTCTGCTTTCAGATGCAGCAGGAATTTCTCGAGTTCGTCAATCCGTTCGCGAGATATGGGAGTTTGAAGTTAAGGAATGGATGAGAAACCATCAAAATTTTCGCTCGTCTGATACTCGAAACCAATAACTGGAATGGCCTAGGGGAAAAGAACACATACCACTGTAATCGGGCGAGTTTCTGCTTTCAGATGCAACTGGAATTTCTCTAGTTCGTCAATCCGTTCGCGAGATATGGGAGTTTGAAGTTAAGGAATGGTTGAGGAACCATCCAAATTTTCGGAAGTCTGATACTCGAAGCCAAAAACTACAATTGCCTAGGGCAAAAATACAAATACCGTTGTAATCGGGCGAAATTATGCTTTCAGATGCAACTGGAATTTCTCGAGTTGATAATCCTTTCGCGAGATATGGTAGTTTGAAGTTAAGGAATGGTTGAGAAATCATCAAAATTTTCGCATGTCTGATACTCGAAACCAATAACTACTATTGCCTAGCGCAAAAATACACATACCGTTGTAATCGGGCGAGATTCTGCTTTCAGATGCAGCAGGAATTTCTCGAGTTGATAATCCTTTCGCGAGATATGGTAGTTTGAAGTTAAGGAATGGTTGAGAAATCATCAAAATTTTCGCATGTCTGATACTCGAAACCAATAACTACTATTGCCTAGCGCAAAAATACACATACCGTTGTAATCGGGCGAGATTCTGCTTTCAGATGCAACTGGAATTTCTCTAGTTCGTCAATCCGTTCGCGAGATATGGGAGTTTGATGTTAAGGAATGGTTGAGAAACCATCAAAATTTTCGCAAGTCTGATACTCGAAACCAATAACTTCTATGGCCTAGGGCAAAAATACAAATACCGTTGTAATCGGGCGAAATTATGCTTTCAGATGCAACTGGAATTTCTCGAGTTGGTAATCCGTTCGCGAGATATGGTAGTTTGAAGTTAAGGAATGGTTGAGAAACCATTAAAATTTTCGCTGGTCTGATACTCGAAACCAATAACTGGAATGGCCTAGGGGAAAAGTACACATACCACTGTAATCGGGCGAGTATCTGCTTTCAGATGCAACTGGAATTTCTATAGTTCGTCAATCCGCTCGCGAGATATGGGAGTTTGAAGTTAAGGAATGGTTGAGGAACCATCAAAATTTTCGCAAGTCTGATACTCGAAACCAAAAACTACTACAGCCTAGGGCAAAAATACACATACCGTTGTAATCGATCGAGCTTCTGCTTTAAGATGCAACAGGAATTTCTCGAGTTCGTCAATCCGTTCGCGAAATATGGGAGTTTGAAGTTTAGGAATGGTTGAGAAACTATCAAAATTTTAGTAAGTCTGATACTCGAAACCAATAACTACTAATGCCTAGGGCAAAAATACACATACCGTTGTAATCGGGCGATCTTCTACCTTCAGATGCAACAGGAATTTTTCGAGTTCGTCAATCCGTTCGCGAGATATGGGAGTTTGAAGTTAAGGAATGGTTGAGAAACCATCAAAATTTTCGCTGGTCTGATACTCGAAACCAATAACTGGAATGGCCTCGGGGAAAAGTACACATAACGCTGTAATCGGGCGAGTTTCTGCTTTCAGATGCAACTGGAATTTCTCTAGTTCGTCAATCCGTTCGCGAGATATGGGAGTTTGAAGTTAAGGAATGGTTGAGAAACCATCAAAATTTTCGCAAGTCTGATACTCGAAACCAATAACTTCTATGGCCTAGGGCAAAAATACAAATACCGTTGTAACCGGGCGAAATTATGCTTTCAGATGCAACTGGAATTTCTCGAGTTGATAATCCTTTCGCGAGATATGGTAGTGTGAAGTTAAGGAATGGTTGAGAAATCATCAAAATTTTCGCATGTCTGATACTCGAAACCAATAACTACTATTGCCTAGCGCAAAAATACACATACCGTTGTAATCGGGCGAGATTCTGCTTTCAGATGCAGCAGGAATTTCTCGAGTTCGTCAATCCGTTCGCGAGATATGGGAGTTTGAAGTTAAGGAATGGATGAGAAACCATCAAAATTTTCGCTCGTCTGATACTCGAAACCAATAACTGGAATGGCCTAGGGGAAAAGAACACATACCACTGTAATCGGGCGAGTTTCTGCTTTCAGATGCAACTGGAATTTCTCTAGTTCGTCAATCCGTTCGCGAGATATGGGAGTTTGAAGTTAAGGAATGGTTGAGGAACCATCCAAATTTTCGGAAGTCTGATACTCGAAGCCAAAAACTACAATTGCCTAGGGCAAAAATACACATACCGTTGTAATCGGGCGATCTTCTACCTTCAGATGCAACAGGAATTTCTCGAGTTCGTCAATCCGTTCGCGAGATATGGGAGTTTGAAGTTAAGGAATGGTTGAGAAATCATCAAAAGTTTCGCAAGTCTGATAATCGAAACCAATAACTACAATTGCCTAGGGCAAAAATACACATACCGTTGTAATCGGGCGAGCTTCTATTTTCAGATGCAGCAGGAATTTCTCGAGTTCGTCAATCCGTTCGCGAGATTTGGGGGTTTGAAGTTAAGGAATGGTTGAGAAACCTTCAAAATTTTCGCTGGTCTGATACTCGATACCAATAACTGGAATGGCCTAGGGGAAAAGTACACATACCATTGTAATCGGACGAGTTTCTGCTTTCAGATGCAACTGGAATTTCTCTAGTTCGTCAATCCGTTCGCGAGATATGGGAGTTTGAAGTTAAAGAATGGTTGAGAAACCATCAAAATTTTCGCAAGTCTGATACTCGAAACCAATAACTGCTATGGCCTAGGACAAAAATACAAATACCGTTGTAATCGGGCGAAATTATGCTTTCAGATGCAACTGGAGTTTCTCGAGTTGGTAATCCGTTCGCGAGATATGGGAGTTTGAAGTTAAGGAATGGTTGAGAAATCATCAAAATTTTCGCAAGTCTGATACTCGAAACCAATAACTACTATTGCCTAGGGCAAAAATACACATACCGTTGTAATCGGGCGATCTTCTACGTTCAGATGCAACAGGAATTTCTCGAGTTCGTCAATCCGTTCGCGAGATATGGGAGTTTGAAGTTAAGGAATGGTTGAGAAACCATCAAAATTTTCGCAAGTCTGATACTCGAAACCAATAACTACTATTGCCTAAGGCAAAAATACACGTACCGTTGTAATCGGGCGAAATTATGCTTTCAGATGCAACAGGAATTTCTCGAGTTCGTTAATCCGTTCGCGAGATATGGGAGTTTGAAGTTAAGGAATGGTTGAGAAACTATCAAAATTTTAGTAAGTCTGATACTCGAAACCAATAACTACTATTACCTAGGGCAAAAATACACATACCGTTGTAATCGGGCGAAATTATGCTTTCAGATGCAACAGGAATTTCTCGAGTTCGTCAATCCGTTCGCGAGATATGGGGGTTTCAAGTTAAGGAATGGTTGAGAAATCATCAAAAGTTTCGCAAGTCTGATACTCGATACCAATAACTGGAATGGCCTAGGGGAAAAGTACACATACCATTGTAATCGGACGAGTTTCTGCTTTCAGATGCAACTGGAATTTCTCTAGTTCGTCAATCCGTTCGCGAGATATGGGAGTTTGAAGTTAAAGAATGGTTGAGAAACTATCAAAATTTTCGCTGGTCTGATACTCGAAACCAATAACTGGAATGGCCTAGGGGAAAAGTACACATACCACTGTAATCGGCCGAGTTTCTGCTTCCAGAAGCAACTGGAATATCTCTAGCTCGTCAATCCGTTCGCGAGATATGGGAGTTTGAAGTTAAGGAATGGTGGAGAAACCATCAAAATTTTCGCAAGTCTGATACTCGAAACCAATAACTACAATTGCCTAGGGCAAAAATACACATACCGTTCTAATCGGGCGATCTTCTACCTTCAGATGCAACAGGAATTTCTCGAGTTCGACAATCCGTTCGCGAGATATGGGAGTTTGAAGTTAAGGAATGGTTGAGAAACCATCAAAATTTTCGCAAGTCTGATACTCGAAACCAATAACTACTATGGCCTAAGGCAAAAATACACATACCATTGCAATCGGGCGAGATTATGCTTTTAGAGGCAACTGGAATTTCTCGAGTTGGTAATCCGTTCGCGAGATATGGGAGTTTGAAGTTAAGGAATTGTTGAGAAATCATCAAAAGTTTCGCAAGTCTGATGCTAGAAACGAATAACTGGAATGGCCTAGGGCAAAAATACACATACCGTTGTAATCGGGCGAGTTTCTGCTTTCAGATGCAACAGGAATTTCTCGAGTTCGTCAATCCGTTCGCGAAATATCGGTGTTTGGATTTAAGAGATGGTTGAGAAACCATCAAAATTTTCGCAAGTCTGATATTCGAAACCAATGACTACTATGGCCTAGGGCAAAAATACACATACCGTTGTAATCGGGCGAGTTTCTGCTTTCAGACGCAAGAGGAACCTCTCGAGTTCGTCAATCCATTCGCGAGATATGGGAGTTTGAATTTATGGAATGGTTGAGAAACCATCAACATTTTCGCAAGTCTGATACTGGAAACCAATAACTACTATGGCCTAGGACAAAAAAAACACATACCGTTGTAATCGGGCGAGTTTCTGCTTTCAGATGCAACAGAAATTTCTCGGATTCGTCAATCCGTTCGCGGAATATCGGAGTTTGGATTTAAGAGATGGTTGAGAAACCGTCAAAATTTTCGCAATTCTGATGCTAGAAACGAATAACTGGAATGGCCTAGGGCAAAAATACACATACAGTTGTAATCGGGCGAGTTTCTGCTTTCAGATGCAACAGGAATTTCTCGAGTTCGTCAATCCGTTCGCGAGATATGGGAGTTTGAACGTTAAGGAATGGTTGAGAAACCATCAAAATTTGCGCAAGTCTGATACTCGAAACCAATAACTACTATGGCCTATGGCAAAAATACACATACCGTTGTAATCGGGCGAGTTTCTGTTTTCAGATGCAACAGCAATTTCTCGAGTTCGTCAATCCGTTCGCGAGATATGAGAGTTTGAAGTTAAGGAATGGTTGAGAAAACATCACAATTTTCGCAATTCTGATACTCGAAACCAATAACTACTGTTGCCTAGGGGTAAAATACACATAGCGTTGTAATCGGGAGAGTTTCTACTTTGAGATGCAACAGAAATTTTTCGGATTCGGCAATCCGTTCGCGAAATATGGCAGTTTGAAGTTAAGGAATGGTTGAGAAACCATCAAAATTTTCGCAATTCTGATGCTAGAAACGAAAAAGTGGAATGGCATAGGGGAAAAGTACACACACCATAGTAATCGGGCGAGTTTCTACTTTCAGACGCAACAGGAATTTCTCGAGTTCGTCATTCCGTTCGCGAGATATGGGAGTTTGAAGTTAAGGAATGGTTGAGAAACCATCAAAATGTTCGCAATTGTGATACTCGAAACCAATAACTGGAACGGCCTAGGGGAAAAGTACACACACCATTGTAATGGGCTGTGTTCCTACTTTTAGATGCAATAGGAAATTCTCGAGTTCCTCAATCCGTTCGAGAGATATGGGTGTTTGAAGTTAAGGAATGCTTGAGAAACCATCAAAATTTTCGCAATTCTGATACTCGAAACCAATAACTACAAAGGCCTAGGGGAAAAGTACACACACCATTGTAATGGGTCGAGTTTCTACTTTCAGATGCAACACGAATTTCTCGAGTTCGACAATCCGTTCGCGAGATATGGGAGTTTGAAGTTAAGGAGTGGTTGAGAAACCAACAAAATTTTCGCAAGTCTGATACTGGAAACCAATAACTACTATGGCCTAGGACAAAAAAAAAACATACCGTTGTAATCGGGCGAGTTTCTGCTTTCAGATGCAACAGGAATTTCTCGAGTTCGTCAATCCGTTCGCGAAATATCGGTGTTTGGATTTAAGAGATGGTTGAGAAACCATCAAAATTTTCGCAAGTCTGATATTCGAAACCAATGACTACTATGGCCTAGGGCAAAAATACACATACCGTTGTAATCGGGCGAGTTTCTGCTTTCAGACGCAAGAGGAACTTCTCGAGTTCGTCAATCCATTCGCGAGATATGGGAGTTTGAATTTATGGAATGGTTGAGAAACCATCAACATTTTCGCAAGTCTGATACTGGAAACCAATAACTACTATGGCCTAGGACAAAAAAAACACATACCGTTGTAATCGGGCGAGTTTCTGCTTTCAGATGCAACAGAAATTTCTCGGATTCGTCAATCCGTTCGCGGAATATCGGAGTTTGGATTTAAGAGATGGTTGAGAAACCGTCAAAATTTTCGCAATTCTGATGCTAGAAACGAATAACTGGAATGGCCTAGGGCAAAAATACACATACCGTTGTAATCGGGCTAGTTTCTGCTTTCAGATGCAACAGGAATTTCTCGAGTTCGTCAATCCGTTCGCGAGATATGGGAGTTTGAACGTTAAGGAATGGTTGAGAAACCATCAAAATTTGCGCAAGTCTGATACTCGAAACCAATAACTACTATGGCCTATGGCAAAAATACACATACCGTTGTAATCGGGCGAGTTTCTGTTTTCAGATGCAACAGCAATTTCTCGAGTTCGTCAATCCGTTCGCGAGATATGAGAGTTTGAAGTTAAGGAATGGTTGAGAAAACATCACAATTTTCGCAATTCTGATACTCGAAACCAATAACTACTGTTGCCTAGGGGTAAAATACACATAGCGTTGTAATCGGGAGAGTTTCTACTTTGAGATGCAACAGAAATTTTTCGGATTCGGCAATCCGTTCGCGAAATATGGCAGTTTGAAGTTAAGGAATGGTTGAGAAACCATCAAAATTTTCGCAATTCTGATGCTAGAAACGAAAAAGTGGAATGGCATAGGGGAAAAGTACACACACCATAGTAATCGGGCGAGTTTCTACTTTCAGACGCAACAGGAATTTCTCGAGTTCGTCATTCCGTTCGCGAGATATGGGAGTTTGAAGTTAAGGAATGGTTGAGAAACCATCAAAATGTTCGCAATTGTGATACTCGAAACCAATAACTGGAACGGCCTAGGGGAAAAGTACACACACCATTGTAATGGGCTGTGTTCCTACTTTTAGATGCAATAGGAAATTCTCGAGTTCGTCAATCCGTTCGCGAGATATGGGAGTTTGAAGTTAAGGAATGGTTGAGAAACCATCAAAATGTTCGCAATTGTGATACTCGAAACCAATAACTGGAACGGCCTAGGGGAAAAGTACACACACCATTGTAATGGGCTGTGTTCCTACTTTTAGATGCAATAGGAAATTCTCGAGTTCGTCAATCCGTTCGAGAGATATGGGTGTTTGAAGTTAAGGAATGCTTGAGAAACCATCAAAATTTTCGCAATTCTGATACTCGAAACCAATAACTACAAAGGCCTAGGGGAAAAGTACACACACCATTGTAATGGGTCGAGTTTCTACTTTCAGATGCAACACGAATTTCTCGAGTTCGACAATCCGTTCGCGAGATATGGGAGTTTGAAGTTAAGGAGTGGTTGAGAAACCAACAAAATTTTCGCAAGTCTGATACTGGAAACCAATAACTACTATGGCCTAGGACAAAAAAAAAACATACCGTTGTAATCGAGAGTGTTTCTACTTTCAGATGCAACAGAAATTTGTCGGATTCGTCAATCCGTCCGCGAAGTATCGGAGTTTGGAATTAAGAGATGGTTCAGAAACCATCAAAATTTTCGCAATTATGATGCTAGAAACGAATAACTGGTATGGCCTAGGGTAAAGTTCACATACCATCGTAATCGAGCGAGTTTCTACTTTCAGATGCAACAGGAATTTCTCGAGTTCGTCAATCCGTTCGCGAGATATGGGAGTTTGAAGTTAAAGAATGGTTGAGAAACCATCAAAATATTCGCAAGTCTGATACTAGAAACCTATAACTGGAATTGCCTCGGGGAAAAGTACACACACCATTGTTATCCGGCGAGTTTCTACTTTCAGATGGGTCAGGAATTTCTCAAGTTCGTCAATCCGTTCGCGAAATATCGGTGTTTGGACTTAAGAGATGGTTGAGAAACCATCAAAATTTTCGGATGTCTGATACTCGAAACCGATAACTGGAATGGCCTAGGTGAAAAGTACACACACTATTGTAATCGGGCGAGTTTCTACTTTCAGATGCAACCGGAATTTCTCGAGTTCGCCAATCCGTTCGCGAGATATGGGAGTTTGAAGTTAAGGAATGGTTGAGAATCCATCAAAATTTTCGCAAGTCTGATACTCGAAACCAATAACTACAATGGATTAGGGGAAAAATGCATATACCGTTCTAATCGGGAGAGTTTCTGCTTTCAGACGCAACAGAAATTTTTCGAATTCGTCAATCCGTTCGCGAAATATCGAAGTTTGGAGTTAAGAGATGGTTGAGAAACCACCAAAATTTTCGCAATTCTGATACTCTAAACCAATAACTGGAATGGCCTAGGGGAAAAGTACACACACTATTGTAATCGGGCGAGTTTCTACTTTCAGATGCAACCGGAATTTCTCGAGTTCGCCAATCCGTTCGCGAGATATGGGAGTTTGAAGTTAAGGAATGGTTGAGAATCCATCAAAATTTTCGCAAGTCTGATACTCGAAACCAATAACTACAATGGATTAGGGGAAAAATGCATATACCGTTCTAATCGGGAGAGTTTCTGCTTTCAGACGCAACACGAATTTCTCGAGTTCGACAATCCGTTCGCGAGATATGGGAGTTTGAAGTTAAGGAGTGGTTGAGAAACCAACAAAATTTTCGCAAGTCTGATACTGGAAACCAATAACTACTATGGCCTAGGACAAAAAAAAAACATACCGTTGTAATCGAGAGTGTTTCTACTTTCAGATGCAACAGAAATTTGTCGGATTCGTCAATCCGTCCGCGAAGTATCGGAGTTTGGAATTAAGAGATGGTTCAGAAACCATCAAAATTTTCGCAATTATGATGCTAGAAACGAATAACTGGAATGGCCTAGGGTAAAGTTCACATACCATCGTAATCGAGCGAGTTTCTACTTTCAGATGCAACAGGAATTTCGCGAGTTCGTCAATCCGTTCGCGAGATATGGGAGTTTGAAGTTAAAGAATGGTTGAGAAACCATCAAAATATTCGCAAGTCTGATACTAGAAACCTATAACTGGAATTGCCTCGGGGAAAAGTACACACACCATTGTTATCCGGCGAGTTTCTACTTTCAGATGCGTCAGGAATTTCTCAAGTTCGTCAATCCGTTCGCGAAATATCGGTGTTTGGACTTAAGAGATGTTTGAGAAACCATCAAAATTTTCGGATGTCTGATACTCGAAACCGATAACTGGAATGGCCTAGGTGAAAAGTACACACACTATTGTAATCGGGCGAGTTTCTACTTTCAGATGCAACCGGAATTTCTCGAGTTCGCCAATCCGTTCGCGAGATATGGGAGTTTGAAGTTAAGGAATGGTTGAGAATCCATCAAAATTTTCGCAAGTCTGATACTCGAAACCAATAACTACAATGGATTAGGGGAAAAATGCATATACCGTTCTAATCGGGAGAGTTTCTGCTTTCAGACGCAACAGAAATTTTTCGAATTCGTCAATCCGTTCGCGAAATATCGAAGTTTGGAGTTAAGAGATGGTTGAGAAACCACCAAAATTTTCGCAATTCTGATACTCTAAACCAATAACTGGAATGGCCTAGGGGAAAAGTACACACACTACTGTAATCGGGAGAGTTTCTGCTTTCAGATGCAACAGGAATTTCTCGAGTTCGTCAATCCGTTCGCGAGATATGGGAGTTTGAAGTTAAGGTATGGTTGAGAAACCATTAAAATTTTCGCAATTCTGATGCTAGAAACCAATAACTGGAATGGCCTAGGCGAAAAGTACACACACCATTGTAATCGTGTCGAGTTTCTACTTTCAGATGCAACAGGAATTTCTCGATTTCGTCTATCCGTTCGCGAGATATGGGAGTTCGAAATTACGGAATGGTTGAGAAACCATCAAATTTTCTCAGTCTGAGACTCGAAACCAATAACTACAATAGCCTAGGGGAAAAATACACACACCATTGTAATCGGTCGACTTTCTACTTTCAGATGCAACAGGAATTTCTCGAGTTCGCCTATCCGTTCGCGAGATATGGGAGTACGAAATTACGGAATGGTTGAGAAACCATCAAAATTTTCTCAAGTCTGATACTCGAAACCAATAACTACAATGGCCTAGGGGAAAAATACATATACCGTTGTAATCGGGTGAATTTCTGCTTTCAGACGCAACAGGAATTTCTCGAGTTCGTCTATCCGTTCGCGAGATATGGGAGTTTGAAGTTAAGGAATGTTTGAGAAACCATCAACATTTTCGCAAGTCTGATGCTAGAAACGAATAACTGGAATGGCCTAGGAGAAAAGTACAGACACCATTGTAATCGGGCGAGTTTCTACTTTCAGATGTAACAGAAATTTTTCGGATTCGTCAATCCGTTCGCGAGATATGGGAGTTTGAAGTTAAGGAATGGTTGAGAAACCATCAAAATTTTCGCAAGTCTGATGCTAGAAACGAATAACTGGAATGGCCTAGGGGAAAGTAGAGACACATTTGTAATCGGGCGAATTTCTACTTTCAGATGCAACCGGAATGTCTCCAGTTCCTCAACCCGTTCGCGAGATATGGGAGTTTGAGGTAAAGGAATGGTTGAGAAACCATCAGAATTTCGCAAGTCTGATACTCGAAACCAATAACTACAATGGCCTTGGGGAAAAGTACACACACCAATGTAATCGGGCGAGTTTCTACTTTCAGATGCAACAGAAATTTTTCGGATGCGTCAATGCGTTCGCGAGATATGGGAGTTTGAAGTTATGGAATGGTTGACAAACAATCAAAATTTTCGCAAGTCTGATACTAGAAACCAATAACTGGAATGGCCTCGGGGAAAAGTAGACACACCATTGTAATCGGGCTAGTTTCTAGTTTCAGATGCAACAGGAATTCCTTGATTTCCTCAGTCCGTTCGCGAGATATAGGAGTTTGAAGTGAAGGAACGGTTAAGAAACCATCACAGTTTCGCAAGTTTGATACTCGAAACCAATAACTACAATGGCCTAGGGGAAAAATACATATACCGTTGTAATCGGGAGTATTTCTACTTTCAGATGCAACAGAAATTTGTCGGATTAGTCAATCCGTCCGCGAAGTATCGGAGTTTGGAATTAAGAGATTGTTCAGAAACCATCAAAATTTTCGCATGTCTGATACTAGAAACCTATAACTGGAATTGCCTCGGGGAAAAGTACACACACCATTGTTATCGGGCGAGTCTCTACTTTCAGATGCGTCAGGAATTTCTCAAGTTCGTCAAACCGTTCGCGAAATATCGGAGTTTGGACTTAAGAGATGGTTGAGAAACCATCAAAATTTTCGGAAGTCTGATACTCGGAACCAATAACTGGAGTGGCCTAGGGGAAAAGGACACACACCATTGTAATCGGGCGAGTTTCTACTTTCAGATGCAACCGGAATTTCTCGAGTTCGCCAATCCGTTCGCGAGATATGGGAGTTTGAAGATAAGGAATGGTTGAGAAACCATCAAAATTCTTGCAAGTCTGATACTCGAAACCAATAACTACAATGGCCTAGGGGAAAAATACACATACCTTTGTAATCTGGCGAGTTTCAACTTTCAGATGCAACACGAATTTCTCGAGTTCTTCAACCGGTTAGCGAGATATGGGAGTTTGAAGTTAAGGAATGGTTGAGAAACAATCAAATATTTCGCAGTCTGATACACGAAACCAATAACTGGAATGGCCTAGGGAAAAGTACACACACCATTGTAATCGGGCGAGTTTCTACTTTCAGACGCAACAGGAATTTCTCGAGTTCGTCAATCCGTTCGGGAGACATGGGAGTTTGAAGTTAAGAAATGGTTGAGAAACCATCAAAATTTTCGCAAGTCTGATACTCGAAACCAATAACAGGAATGGCCTAGGGGAAAAGTACACACACCATTGTAATCGGGCGAGTTTCTAGTTTCAGACGCAACAGGAATTTCTCGATTTCCTCAGTCGTTCGCGAGATATAGGAGTTTGAAGTGAAGGAATGGTTTGGAAACCATCATAGTTTCGCAAGTCTGATACTCGAAACCAATAACTACAAAGGCCTAGGTGAAAAATACACCTACCGTTGTAATCTGGCGAGTTTCAACTTTCAGATGCAACACGAATTTCTGAGTTCTTCAACCGGTTCGCGAGATATGGGAGTTTGAAGTTAAGGATTGGTTGAGAAACAATCAAAAATTTCGCAAGTCTGATACACGAAACCAATAACTCCAATGGTCTAGGGGAAAAGTACACACACCATTGTAATCGGTCGAGTTTGTGCCTTCAGATGCAATAGGAATTTCTCGAGTTCGTCAATCCGTTCGCGAGATATGGGCGTTTGAAGTTAAGGAATGGTTGAGAAACAATCAAATATTTCGCAGTCTGATACACGAAACCAATAACTGCAATGGCCTAGGGGAAAAGTACACACACCATTGTAATCGGTCGAGTTTGTGCCTTCAGATGCAATAGGAATTTCTCGAGTTCGTCAATCCGTTCGCGAGATATGGGCGTTTGAAGTTAAGGAATGGTTGAGAAACAATCAAATATTTCGCAAGTCTGATACACGAAACCAATAACTGCAATGGCCTAGGGGAAAAGTACACACACCATTGTAATCGGTCGAGTTTGTGCCTTCAGATGCAATAGGAATTTCTCGAGTTCGTCAATCCGTTCGCGAGATATGGGCGTTTGAAGTTAAGGAATGGTTGAGAAACAATCAAATATTTCGCAAGTCTGATACACGAAACCAATAACTGCAATGGCCTAGGGGAAAAGTACACACACCATTGTAATCGGGCGAGTTTCTACTTTCAGACGCAACAGGAATTTCTCGAGTTCGTCAATCCGTTCGCGAGATACGGGAGTTTGAAGTTAAGGAATGGTTGAGAAACCATCAATGTTTTCGCAAGTCTGATACTCGAAACCAATAACTACTATGGTCTAGAGCAAAAATAAACATACCGTTGTAATCGGGCGAGTTTCAACTTTCAGATGCAACAGGAATATCTCGAGTTCTTCAACCGGTTCGCGAGACATGGGAGTTTGAAGTTAAGGAATGGTTGAGAACATTCAAAAATTTCGCAAGTCTGATACACGAAACCAATAACTGGAATGGCCTCGGGGGAAAGTAGACACACCATTGTTATCGGGCGAGTTTCTAGTTTCAGACGCAACAGGAATTTCTCGATTTCCTCAGTCGTTCGCGAGATATAGGAGTTTGAAGTGAAGGAATGGTTTGGAAACCATCATAGTTTCGCAAGTCTGATACTCGAAACCAATAACTACAGAGGCCTAGGGGAAAAATATACCTACCGTTGTAATCTGGCGAGTTTCAACTTTCAGATGCAACACGAATTTCTCGAGTTCTTCAACCGGTTCGCGAGATATGGGAGTTTGAAGTTAAGGAATGGTTGAGAAACAATCAAAAATTTCGCAAGTCTGATACACGAAACCAATAACTCCAATGGCCTAGGGGAAAAGTACACACACCATTGTAATCGGGCGAGTTTGTGCCTTCAGATGCAATAGGAATTTCTCGAGTTCGTCAATCCGTTCGCGAGATATGGGCGTTTGAAGTTAAGGAATGGTTGAGAAACAATCAAAAATTTCGCAAGTCTGATACACGAAACCAATAACTGGAATGGCCTCGGGGGAAAGTAGACACACCACTGTAATCGGGCGATTTTCTAGTTTCAGATGCAACAGGAATTTCTCGTTTTCCTCAGTCCGTGCGCGAGATATAGGAGTTTGAAGTGAAGGAATGGTTGAGAAACCATCATAGTTTCGCAAGTCTGATACTCGAAAACAATAACTACAATGGCCTAGGGGAAAAATACATATACAGTTGTAATCTTCCTTATTTAATATATTAACCTCTAATAAAAGAAAAATTATTTTATACTCAATAATTATTATGTACACAAATTTCCCACCTATAGCACTCTTTATACTGAAATAAATCTTCCTAGAAACATTAATAAATTCAAGAATAAAATTTACTGTGGAAGGTTTAATTTTACATTTATTCGAAAGATGAAACATACAAAAGTTTGTACAAAAGTATTTATTTATTTTATCGCACGGTAGGGAATATCATACAAATGGAAATACTTATCTCTAATGTCGGTAAATTGTACTTGTCGCGCCATCTATTTGTGGAAATTAGAACAATTCCTCGACAAACTTGAGCGTTTCTCCGCCTGGTGTTTTCACCCCTTAAGTGTATTTTAACCCTTTCTCCAATAGATGGCAACCCATGTAATTACCACGTTACAGGGATTTGTAATTGCGGGTTCAGAATATATTTGCATACATACAAACTATAATTCCGATATGTAGAGAAATATTCATTTACTTTATCCCACGGCTTCTTGGATCGTATTTGTTCGATCTAACCAAATATTTCAAGAAATTGATGGCTTTTTATACCGAAACATTGTCAAAAATTGTTTAATCTACGGTCCAACGACGGTTGTTAATAATTATGATAAATAAATGTCAAGATATTGCGATGTCTGCGAAGGCGAACGGTTTCAGTGAATGTTTGTTCATTTCAGCGATTGTTATTAACATTTTCGCATGTTCCCTATATTGATCGAACAATGTGCATCTTATTTATGTATTGCAATTAATTAAGAGTCTTCGCGAAATTGATTTTGATCGAGACTCCACGTTAAAGCGTGTTTCGTAAAGTTTTAAAGCACGGAAAGTAACAATTTTTCATTAGATACATTAATTTAACATTTGTTTAATTCTTATATTTTACACAATACGCGTAGAAGTGGTATTTTTTACACAAAAGGGCCAAAATTCAATTAATCGCTTTTTTAGATAGAAAAATCACAGCGATAGATACTTGTGAATCGATAATCGATACGTGTAGCCTTGAGAATGTCAGTTGGATCTCAAAGAAAATTTCCTTCGCGAACAAGGAATATTTCAACGAAATGATATTTTAAGCCATTATTAATACTAGGACATTGTTAATACTTGTCTAATGTATGATCCTACGACGGTTGTCAATAATTATGATAAACAAACATCAAGATATTGCGAAATCTTCGAGGGCGAATGGTTTCGGTGAATGTTTGTTCATTTCAGCGGTTGTTATTAACATTTACGCATGTTCCCTATATTCATCGAACAATGTGCATCTTATTTATGCATCAAAAATGATTGATTCGCCTCTAGCAATTGATTTTGATCGAACTACAAAGTAAAGAGATGTTTCTTAAAGTTTTAAAACATGGAAAGTAATAATTGTCTATGAGATATATCAATTTAACATTTGATTAATACACGAAGAATCGAAATTTTTGGTAAACTAAGTGAATAAAAAATAATTATTATAAATAAATAATTAGATTTATTATCGATCCTGTGTAAATTATTATATACAGTAAATAGTATAAATAAAATTCTTCTGGAGGCTAAAGAGATTAAAAAATATATTAAATATGTATTTAGAGTATTAGTGTCTAAATTAACTATAGATCAAATGATTTATAATAGAAATTATAAATATTATAATCATTTAATCGAAACGGAGAAACGGAGAAATAAATGGAGAAACGAAGAAATAAACGGAGAAACAATGAAAGAAACGGAGAAACGAAGAGAGAAACGGAGAAACGAAGAAAGAAACGGAGTAACGAAAAAAGAAACGAAGAAACGAAGAAAGAAACAGAGAAACGGAGAAATAAACGGAGGAACGAAGAAATAAACGGAGAACCGAAGAAAGAAACGGAGAAACGAAGAAAGAAACGGAGAAACGAAGAAAGAAACGGAGAATCGGAGAAATAAATGGAGAAACGAAGAAATAAACCGAGAAACGGCGAAAGAAACGGAGAAACGAAGAAAGAAACGGAGAAACGAAGAAAGAAATGGAGAAACGGAGAAATAAATGGAGAAAAGAAGAAAGAAACGGAGAAACGAACAAAGAAACGGAGAAACGAACAAAGAAACGGAGAAACGAAGGAAGAAACGCAGAAACGAAGAATGAAACGGAGAAACGAAGAATGAAACGGGAAACGAAGAAAGAAATGGAGAGACGAACAAAGAAACGGAGAAACGAACAACGAAACGGAGAAACGAAGAAAGAAACGGAGAAACGAAGAATGAAACGGAGAAACGAAGACAGAAACGGAGAAATAAATGGGGAAACGAAGATATAAACGGAGAAACGAAGAAAGAAACGGAGAAACGAAGAAACGATGAAAGAAACGGAGAAACGGAGAAATAAATGGAGAAACGAGGAAAGAAACGGAGAAACGAAGAAAGAAACGGAGAAACGAAGAAGGAAACGGAGAAACGAAGAAATAAACGGAGAAACGAACAAAGAAACGGAGAAACGAACAAAGAAACGGAGATACGAAGAAAGAAACGGAGAAACGAAGAAAGAAACGGAGAAACGAACAAAGAAACGGAGAAACGAACAAAGAAACGGAGAAACGAACAAAGAAACGGAGAAACGAACAAAGAAACGTTTCTCCGTTTCTCGGTTTCTCCGTTTCTCGGTTTCTCCGTTTCTCCGTTTCTCGGTTTCTCCGTTTCTTGGTTTCTCCGATTCTCGGTTTCTCCGATTCTCCGTTTCTCCGTTTCTCGGTTTCTCCGTTTCTCCGTTTCTCGGTTTCTCTGTTTCTCCGTTTCTCCGTTTCTCGGTTTATCCGTTTCTCCGTTTCGCCGTTTCTTCGTATCTTCGTTTCTCCGTTTCTCGGTTTCTCCGTTTCTCCGTCTCTCGGTTTCTCCGTTTCTCGGTTTCTCCGTTTCTCCGTTTCTCGGTTTTTCCATTTCTCCGTTTCTCCGTTTCACCGTTTTCTGTTCGTTTTTCCATTTATTTCTCCGATTCTCCGTTTCATTCTTCGTTTCTTCGTTTCTTTCTTCGTTTCTCCATTTATTTCTTCGTTTCTCCGTTTCTTTCTTCGTTTCTCCGTTTCTTTCTTCGTTTCTCCGTTTCTCTCTTCGTTTCTCCGTTTCTTCCTTCGTTCCTTCGTTTCTCCGTTTCTCCGTTTCTCCGTTTCTCCGTTTCGATTAAATGATTGTAATAGTTATAATTTCTATTATAAATCATTTGAGCTATAGTTAAATTATACACTAATACTCTAAATACATATTTAATATATTTTTTAATCTCTTTAGCCTCCAGAAGAATTTTCTTTATCATATTTACTGTATATAATAATTTACACAGAATCGGAAATAAATCTAATTATTTATTTATAATAATTATTTTTTAATCATTTATTTTAAAAATTGGGATGTACTCTTTAATTGGTCGATTCATTTCTTTAATTTATTCATTAAATTGAATTAATCTATTCTTTATAATAACTTTAATAAAATTAATCCCTATAATTATTATAGAACTCGTATTAAAATTTAATAATGAAATTTATTTTATTTGCCTAATTAATGTAATTATTGCCCCTATCATTTGCTTAAATAAAAAATCAATCGAAATAATTATAGGATATTCATCTGTTATACAAACATCTGTTATAGTTATTTTATTAATAATTATCAAAAATACATTTTTAACATATTTCATTTTATATTCAATAATTTCTTCAATTTTAATTTGTATATTTAAAATAATAAAGATTAATTCTTCTTCCTTATTTAATATATTAACCTCTAATAAAAGAAAAATTATTTTATACTCAATAATTATTATGTACACAAATTTCCCACCTATAGCACTCTTTATACTGAAATGAATCGTCCTAGAAACATTAATAAATTCAAGAATAAAATTTATACCTTTAATAATTGTACATCTTTTTATAAGATTAATTACATCATGAAATTATTTAAATATATCCTTCTTATATTTTTTCCCTTCAATTAAATAAAAAATATATAACTAAATTAACCTTAATTTTCTAAACTATTATCTATTTATAACTTTTTTAATATTTATATTTATATTTATGATCTACTGGTTATATTAATTTTTAGCATAATTAATATATGTATTCAACAAATCACAAAAATATTGGGATATTATATTTCATATCAGCTATATGATCTGGTATAATTGATTCTTCTTTAAGGATACTAATTCGAATAGAATTAAATAGGCCAGGAACTTGAATTAATATCGACCAAATTTATAACTCAATTGTAACATCACATGCTTTTGTAATAATTTTTTTTATAGTTTTACCATTTATAATCGGAGGATTCGGAAACTGAATAATTCCCTTAATAATTGGATCCCCTGATACAGCATTTCCCCGAATAAATAATATAAGATTGTGACTAATCCCCCCTTCATTATTACTTTTAATTCTTACAACACTATTATTCCCAGGCTCGGGAACTGGATGAACAATCTACCCTCCTTTGTCATCAAATCTTTATCACCCATCTTCATCTATAGACTTAACAATTATTTCTTTGCATATTGCAAGTATCTCTTCAATTATGGGATCAATTAATTTTATTGTTACAATTCTTAAAATAAAAAATAATGCTTTAAAATTCGATCAAATATCCTTATTTGCTTGGTCAGTATTAATTACTACAATTTTGCTTCTTCTCTCACTACCTGTATTAGCCGGAGCTATTACTATGTTATTAACAGACCGAAATTTAAATACTTCCTTCTTTGATCCTACTGGGGGAGGGGACCCAATTTTATTTCAACATTTATTTTGATTTTTTGAGCATCCTGAAGTCTATATTTTAATTTTACCCGGGTTTGGATTAATCTCCCATGTCATTTTCAATGAAAGAGGGAAAAAGGAAACTTTTGGGAACCTAGGGATAGTTTATGCAATACTCGGAATTGGATTTCTAGGATTTATTGTGTGAGCACATCACATATTCACAGTAGGCTTAGATGTAGACACACGAGCTTATTTCACTTCGGCAACTATAATCATTGCAATTCCCACAGGAATCAAAGTATTTAGATGACTAGCTACGTACTACGGGTCAAAACTTATTATTAATCCTTCTATTATTTGATAATTTGGCTTTATTTTTTTATTTACAATAGGAGGATTAACAGGAATTATATTATCAAACTCATCTATTGATATTATACTACATGATACATACTATGTTGTCTCTCATTTCCACTATGTACTGTCAATAGGAGCAGTATTTTCTATTATTGCTTCATTAATTCATTGATTCCCTTTATTCACAGGATTTACCCTAAATCAATTTTATCTTAAAACTCAATCTTATATAATATTTATTGGGGTAAATATAACTTTTTTCCATCAGCATTTTTTAGGAATGACAGGAATACCTCGACGTTATTCAGATTACCCGGATTCCTACTACTGTGAAAATTTATTATCATCTATTGGCTCAATAATTTCATTCAAAAGAATAATTTTACTCTTGTTTATTATATTGGAGAGATTTATAACTAAACGTCTAGCTATATTTAAATTTAATCAATCATCACTAGAATGACCCCAAAACTTTTCCCCAAAAGACCACTCATTCCTCTCTATTCCTCTTATTATTAAAAACAAATCTTAATATGGCAGATTAGTGCATGAATTTAAGATTCATTTATAAAATTTAATATTTTTATTGAAAATGTCCCATTGAAAAATAATTAATTTCCAAGACCCCAATTCGCCATATGCCGATAATTTAAATCTTTTTCACAACTTCACAATAATTATAATAATTATAATCTCTTCATTAACTCTAATAATTATATTAGATATTTTTACTAATAAATTTATCAATCGATTTTTACTTAAAAATCATCATATTGAAATTGTATGAACTTTACTCCCAATAATATTTTAGGAGTAATTGCACTTCCTTCTTTAAAAACCCTATATTTTATTGATGAATTATGAATACCCGTATACTTAACAATCAAATCAATTGGGCACCAATAATATTGATCCTATGAATACCCAGAATTTAATAATTTAAATTTTGACTCCTATATAGATAAAGATTTAAATAATATTTACATTTTTCGTCTCCTAGACGTAGATAATCGAATAATTATTCCATCTAATACACTAATTCGAATATTAACAACATCAAACGACGTAATTCACTCTTGAACTGTTCCGTCTTTAGGCTTAAAAATAGACTCAGTACCAGGGCGAATTAACCAAATAAATTTAATTACTAATCGACCTGGAGTATTTTTCGGACAATGTTCTGAAATCTGCGGATCTAATCACAGATTTATGCCAATTGTTGTGGAAAGAACTAATTATTCAAACTTTATTAATTGAATTAACAACCAAAATTAAATTTTAACCTACTCATATAATATTTAATTAAATCAAATCATTAGATGTCTGACAAAAGAATTGATATTTTAAATCAAATTATAGTAATAAATTACTTCTAATGATTAAATAAACCTAATAAAAATTAGTTAAATCTATAACATTAAATTGTCATTTTAAAATTATTACAAAATAATATTTTTGTCATAAAATAAAATAAATATAATTTGATTTTTAATCAAATTAAAAACTTACCTTCTTATGAAAATATATATACATTTCATCCCTCAAATAATACCCCTTCACTGATCATCTTTATATTTAACTATTCTAATCTTATTAATTATTATACTTTCAAATATTTATTTTATCAACATTAATAAAGTAAAATTATTGACAATAAAAAAATTTTACCTGAATAATTGAACAAATATATGATAAATGATATCAAACTTATTTTCTATTTTTGACCCATCGACAAGAAATAATTTATCATTAAATTGATTTAGACTTACACTGCCATTCATTTTTATCCCAATAAAATTTTGAGTTCTAAATTCACGATATCAAACATTTTGAAACATATATTTAAAATTTTTACACTCAGAATTTAAAATCTTGACAAAAAAAAACTTTACTAAAAATTTACTAATCTTTAACAGACTTATATTTATAATCCTATTTTTTAATTTTTTAGGATTATTCCCATACATTTTTACCCCTTCAAGACATGTATCAATTAATTTATCTATACCATTATTTATATGAATTAGATTTATAATTTTTGGGTGGACTATCAATGCTAAAAAAATATTTATTCATCTAATACCAAGAAATACCCCCTTTATATTAATAAATTTTATAGTATTAATTGAAACAATTAGAAACATTATTCGACCCTGAACATTAACTATTCGATTAACAGCTAATATACTAGCAGGGCATCTTCTACTATCTTTATTAGGCTCAACTGTTAGAAAATTTCTAATTTGGATACCTTTCACAATTTTAATTCAAAACATATTATTTATTTTAGAAATTTCAGTCTCCTTAATTCAAATATACGTATTTATTATTTTATTAACCCTATATTTTAATGAATCAAATTATGAAAATATTTACGCATCCTTACCACATAGTTACCCCAAGACCATGACCTTCAATTACTTCTATAAATATTATAAATTTATTTATAAGATTAATTTTATTCACAAATTCAAAACTTTTTACCCTATTAGTAACAAATCCATTTATATTAATTACTTGCTTATCATTATGATGACGTGATACCATTCGAGAAAGAACATTTCAAGGATTTCACTCTCAATCAATTCATTCTATATTAAAAATAAGTATATTATTATTTATTATTTCTGAACTAGTTTTCTTTATTTCTTTTTTTTGGACATATATTCATAACTCAATTTTCCCAAGAATTGAACTAGGTATAAATTGACCCCCTATATCAATTAAAATACTAAATCCATTTGATATCCCATTATTAAATTCTATCATTTTAATTTCCTTCGGATTTACATTAACCTTAAGGTATAATTTTCTTTCGTTAAAAAATAAAATTTATAGAAAAATTTATCTTTTATACACATGATTATTAAGTATAATTTTTATAAGTCTTCAATTTAATGAATATAAACAATCTTCTTTTTCTATAAATGATGGGATTTTTGGATCAATTTTTTACATAGCAACAGGATTCCATGGATTACATGTTTTAATTGGGGGCTTTATATTATCAATTATTATAATTCGAATAAATAATAATCACTTTTCTTCAATTCGTCATTTTAATTTTACAGCTGCTATCTGATTCTGACATTTTGTAGATGTTGTATGATTATTTCTATATATAATAATTTACTGATGAATATATTAATATAAAATAAATATAATAAATAATTATATTTAACTTATAATTAAATTTTTATTGTTTAAATATATTTAAAACGATTCATATTTTCATTAAAATAATAATTATTCTAATTATTCCCATAATTATTTTTATTGCAAATCACTTATTTTCATTAACCAATTTTAAATATCGAATGTGGATTTGACCCACTATCAGAAAATCGCCTACCATTTTCCATTAATTTTTATTTAATTGCTTTAATCTTTTTAATTTTCTATATCGAAATTATATTAATTGTTCCTATAATCACTACTCTTAATAAATATTATGAAATAATCACTTTTTATTCTTTTATTTCTATCATCTGAATTCCACTATTGACCCTCTGACTAGAATGATACATAAAATTTCTAAAATGACACTTTAATTGAAACCAAAATAGAGGTAAATTATTGTTAATAATTTCATTGAATTAAATCTCCAATTAATTGCATATTGTACTATATATTTGTACTATATAATCAAGCTATTAATTCGAAATTAATTATATTGTATTATACTATATATATATATATATATATATATAAGATTTATTAAATCAAGCTATTAATTCGAAATTAATTATATTGTATTATACTACAATATATAGTACAATATGCAATTAATTGGAGATTTAATTCAATGAAATTATTAACAATAATTTATCTCTATTTTGGTTTCAATTAAAGTGTCATTTTAGAAATTTTATGTATCATATATATATATATATAGTATAATAAAATATAATTAATTTCCAATTAATAGCTTGATTTAATAAATATATATATATTCTATACACCAATTTGGAGAGATATTTATTAATATATATAGTATAATAAAATCATTGATTTACCTTTATACTGAAAATATAATATTTTTATAAACCATATAAACTTCGGTATTAGTTAAATTATAAAACTTAATTTGCTATTAAAAATCAATAATAAAATTATACCTATATTTTCATAATTTAGAAATAAAATGATTTTAATCATTTTAAAAGAATTAGAAATTCTTTTATTTTATTTCTGTCTAAAAATACAAAATATGCATTATCCTAATATTTTCAATATTATACTGTTTAAGCTATTTAAACAATACAAATTTAATAAAAACATCCCTATCAAAAATAAAATATACCACACTATTATATTAATAATATTAAATTTTACCCCTTCAATTAATTTTCTTAATCTTACTAATCAATAAATATTTAAACCATAAATTAATTCAAATCACCCGTTTTCAACACAAACTTCATATTTATACACTATATTAAATAAATATCCATAAGAATTTAAAAAAAAATAATTTAAACAAAATATTCTTATAATAAATTTTAATAATTTAACTAAATTAATATTTAATTTTAATCCTTTATTAAAAATTCCTCTTAATAAATAACCAACTAGATATAATTTTAACACTATATACATATCAATCCCCCCCACTGGAGTAACATACATTCACATAAATATATTTATAAATATTCATCCATAAAAAAATATAAATAGTAATATTATAACTATAGACCTTACCATATAACTATTTTTCCCCAAATTTACTAAAGGTCTAAAATTTAATTCTTTATTAAATAAAACCCAACTAATCAAACGAATTGTATAAGAAATAGTCAAAAAGGTAGAGATATATTTAAATTAAATAGAGATTATAATTAAATTATATTTTTCCATACAAAAATATTCTAAAAATATATCTTTAGAATAAAATCCACACGAAAAAGGAAACCCTACCAAATTCAATAAACACAAAATCATAATTATCCTCTTTATAGGAAAAATTTTAACTAAACCGCCATATTTCCGCATATCTTGATTTCCTATTATTCAATGGATAAAATCCCCTGCACATATAAATATATTAGATTTAAATAAAGCATGCACAATTAAATGAAAAAAAGCCAAATCTCGGTACCCTCATCTCAAAATTATTAGAATAAACCCTAATTGACTCAAAGTAGAAAAAGCAATAATTTTTTTTAAATCATACTCAAAATTTGCTATTAAACCCGCCATTAATACGGTTAAACTAGAAATTAATGTTAATAAAAAATTTATATTATACATTATAATTATATTTCTATATCGATTTAGTAAATAAACTCCTGCAGTAACTAAAGTTGAAGAATGAACTAAAGAAGAAACAGGGGTAGGAGCAGTTATCGCAGCAGGTAATCAAGGAGAAAACGGTATTTGAGTTCTTTTAGTTATTCCACAAATTAATAATATCAAAATCATACAGCCTCCTATTCTATCAATCAATATATATCCCCAAGAACCCCTAACTGAAGCCAAAACAATTAAAATTAATAAACACACATCACCTACTCGATTACATAAAACCAATAAGTTACCAAACAAAATGAAATTAATACTAAACCATCCCATCCAACTAAAATACTTAAAATTCTAGGCCTTATAATTATAATACATATAGATATAATAAATAATAATAACATATATTTATACCGATCAATATATATATATATCACTCTCTATATATCCAACCCTATAAATTACAATCATCAATGAAATTAATAAAACTACTCCTAAATATATTAAACTCATAAAATCTAAATAAATTAAAAAAATTAATTTTATCCTATTTAAATTTATTAAAATCACTCCATAATGAAATCAATTTTTGTCACATAAAAATATAAACTTAAAAATATAAAACTCACACTATTAATAAATACTAAAATAAAACTATATAAACAAAAATTCATAATTTAAAATAAAATTTATACCTTTGATTCCACAAATCAATGATTTTAATAAACTATTTAAACTTAATTATAAAACAATACTATATCTAAAAATATAAAATATAAAGGGATTCAATGTATTAAAACTATTATACAATTAAATACTGAATAGTTATTTATATACTTGTAAAAATAATTACCTTTCCCATGAAAAATACAATATATATATATATATATATATATATATATATATATATATTGAATGTAAAAAATTTAAAAAACATATAAATAAAAATAAAATTACTAACACTTTCAACAAAATAATTAAATTAATGAATAAAAACACCTCCCCAATTAAATTTAAAGAAATAGGAACTGATCCGTTTCTCCGTTTCTCCGTTTCTCCGTTTCTCCGTTTCTCCGTTTCTCCGTTTCTCCGTTTCTCCGTTTCTCCGTTTCTCCGTTTCTCCGTTTCTCCGTTTCTCCGTTTCTCCGTTTCTCCGTTTCTCCGTTTCTCCGTTTCTCCGTTTCTCCGTTTCTCCGTTTCTCCGTTTCTCCGTTTCTCCGTTTCTCCGTTTCTCCGTTTCTCCGTTTCTCCGTTTCTCCGTTTCTCCGTTTCTCCGTTTCTCCGTTTCTCCGTTTCTCCGTTTCTCCGTTTCTCCGTTTCTCCGTTTCTCCGTTTCTCCGTTTCTCCGTTTCTCGGTTTCTCAGTTTCTCCGTTTCTCCGTTTCTCCGTTTCTCCGTTTCACCGTTTCTTTGTTCGTTCCTCCGTTTCTTTCTCCGTTTCTCCGTTTATTTCTTCGTTTCCCCATTTATTTCTCCGTTTCTCCGTTTCTTTGTTCGTTTCTCCGTTTCTTTGTCCGTTTCTCCGTTTCTTTCTTCGTTTCTCCGTTTCTTTCTTCGATTTTCCGTTTCTTTCTTCGTTTCTCCATTTCTTTCTTCTATTCTTCATTCCGTTCTTCGTTTCTCGCTTTCTTTCTTCGTTTCTTCGTGTCTTTCTTAGCTTCTCCGTTTCTTTCTTCGTTTCTCCGTTTCTTTCTTCGTTTCTCCGTTTCTTCCTTCGTTTCTCCGTTTCTCCGTTTCTCCGTTTCTCCGTTTCTCCGTTTCTCCGTTTCTCCGTTTCTCCGTTTCTCCGTTTCTCCGTTTCTCCGTTTCTCCGTTTCTCCGTTTCTCCGTTTCTCCGTTTCTCCGTTTCTCCGTTCCTCCGTTTCTCCGTTTCTCCGTTTCTCCGTTTCGCCGTTTCTCCGTTTCTCCGTTTCTCCGTTTCTCCGTTTCTCCGTTTCTCCGTTTCTCCGTTTCTCCGTTTCTCCGTTTCACCGTTTCTCCGTTTCTCCGTTTCTCCGTTTCTCCGTTTCTCCGTTTCTCCGTTTCTCCGTTTCTCCGTTTCTCCGTTTCTCCGTTCCTCCTTTTCTCCGGTTCTCCGTTTCTCGGTTTCTCTGTTTCTCCGTTTCTCCGTTTCTCGGTTTCTCAGTTTCTCCGTTTCTCCGTTTCTCCGTTTCACCGTTTCTTTGTTCGTTTCTCCGTTTCTTTCTTCGTTTCTCCGTTTCTTTCTTCGATTTTCCGTTTCTTTCTTCGTTTCTCCATTTCTTTCTTCTATTCTTCATTCCGTTCTTCGTTTCTCCGTTTCTTTCTTCGTTTCTCGGTTTCTTTCTTCGCTTCTCCGTTTCTTGCTTCGTTTCTCCGTTTCTCCGTTTCTCCGTTTCTCCGTTTCTCCGTTTCTCCGTTTCTCCGTTTCTCCGTTTCTCCGTTTCCCCGTTTCTCTGTTTCTCCGTTTCTCCGTTTCTCCGTTTCTCCGTTTCTCCGTTTCTCCGTTTCTCCGTTTCTCCGTTTCTCCGTTTCTCCGTTTCTCCGTTACTCCGTTTCTCCGTTTCTCCGTTTCTTCGTTTCTCCGTTTCTCCGTTTCTCCGTTTCTCCGTTTCTCCGTTTCTCCGTTTCTCCGTTCCTCCGTTTCGCCGTTCCTCCGTTTCTCCGGTGCTCCGTTTCTCGGTTTCTCCGTTTCTCGGTTTCTCTGTTTCTCCGTTTCTCCGTTTCTCGGTTTCTCAGTTTCTCCGTTTCTCCGTTTCTCCGTTTCACCGTTTCTTTGTTCGTTCCTCCGTTTCTTTCTCCGTTTCTCCGTTTATTTCTTCGTTCCTCCGTTTCTTTCTGCGTTTCTCCGTTTATTTCTTCGTTTCTCCATTTATTTCTCCGTTTCTCCGTTTCTTTGTTCGTTTCTCCGTTTCTTTGTTCGTTTCTCCGTTTCTTTCTACGTTTCTCCGTTTCTTTCTTCGCTTCTCCGTTTCATCCTTCGTTTCTCCGTTTCTCCGTTTCTCCGTTTCTCGGTTTCTCTGTTTCTCCGTTTCTCCGTTCCTCCGTTTCTCCGGTGCTCCGTTTCTCCGTTTCTCCGTTTCTCGGTTTCTCTGTTTCTCCGTTTCTCCGTTTCTCCGTTTCTCGGTTTCTCAGTTTCTCCGTTTCTCCGTTTCTCCGTTTCTCCGATTCTCCGATTCCCCGTTTCTCCGTTTCTCCGTTTCTCCGTTTCTTGCTTCGTTTCTCCGTTTCTCCGTTTCTCCGTTTCTCCGTTTCTCCGTTTCTCCGTTTCTCCGTTTCTCCGTTTCCCCGTTTCTCTGTTTCTCCGTTTCTCCGTTTCTCCGTTTCTCCGTTTCTCCGTTTCTCCGTTTCTCCGTTTCTCCGTTTCTCCGTTTCTCCGTTACTCCGTTTCTCCGTTTCTCCGTTTCTTCGTTTCTCCGTTTCTCCGTTTCTCCGTTTCTCCGTTTCTCCGTTTCTCCGTTTCTCCGTTCCTCCGTTTCGCCGTTCCTCCGTTTCTCCGGTGCTCCGTTTCTCGGTTTCTCCGTTTCTCGGTTTCTCTGTTTCTCCGTTTCTCCGTTTCTCGGTTTCTCAGTTTCTCCGTTTCTCCGTTTCTCCGTTTCACCGTTTCTTTGTTCGTTCCTCCGTTTCTTTCTCCGTTTCTCCGTTTATTTCTTCGTTCCTCCGTTTCTTTCTGCGTTTCTCCGTTTATTTCTTCGTTTCTCCATTTATTTCTCCGTTTCTCCGTTTCTTTGTTCGTTTCTCCGTTTCTTTGTTCGTTTCTCCGTTTCTTTCTACGTTTCTCCGTTTCTTTCTTCGCTTCTCCGTTTCATCCTTCGTTTCTCCGTTTCTCCGTTTCTCCGTTTCTCCGTTTCTCGGTTTCTCTGTTTCTCCGTTTCTCCGTTCCTCCGTTTCTCCGGTGCTCCGTTTCTCCGTTTCTCCGTTTCTCGGTTTCTCTGTTTCTCCGTTTCTCCGTTTCTCCGTTTCTCGGTTTCTCAGTTTCTCCGTTTCTCCGTTTCTCCGTTTCTCCGTTTCACCGTTTCTTTGTTCGTTCCTCCGTTTCTTTCTCCGTTTCTCCGTTTATTTCTTCGTTTCCCCATTTATTTCTCCGTTTCTCCGTTTCTTTGTTCGTTTCTCCGTTTCTTTGTTCGTTTCTCCGTTTCTTTCTTCGTTTCTCCGTTTCTTTCTTCGATTTTCCGTTTCTTTCTTCGTTTCTCCATTTCTTTCTTCTATTCTTCATTCCGTTCTTCGTTTCTCGCTTTCTTTCTTCGTTTCTTCGTGTCTTTCTTAGCTTCTCCGTTTCTTTCTTCGTTTCTCCGTTTCTTTCTTCGTTTCTCCGTTTCTTCCTTCGTTTCTCCGTTTCTCCGTTTCTCCGTTTCTCCGTTTCTCCGTTTCTCCGTTTCTCCGTTTCTCCGTTTCTCCGTTTCTCCGTTTCTCCGTTTCTCCGTTTCTCCGTTTCTCCGTTTCTCCGTTTCTCCGTTTCTCCGTTTCTCCGTTTCTCCGTTTCTCCGTTTCTCCGTTCCTCCGTTTCTCCGTTTCTCCGTTTCTCCGTTTCGCCGTTTCTCCGTTTCTCCGTTTCTCCGTTTCTCCGTTTCTCCGTTTCTCCGTTTCTCCGTTTCTCCGTTTCTCCGTTTCTCCGTTTCTCCGTTTCTCCGTTTCTCCGTTTCTCCGTTTCTCCGTTTCTCCGTTTCTCCGTTTCTCCGTTTCTCCGTTTCTCCGTTTCTCCGTTTCTCCGTTTCTCCGTTTCTCCGTTTCTCCGTTTCTCCGTTCCTCCTTTTCTCCGGTTCTCCGTTTCTCGGTTTCTCTGTTTCTCCGTTTCTCCGTTTCTCGGTTTCTCAGTTTCTCCGTTTCTCCGTTTCTCCGTTTCACCGTTTCTTTGTTCGTTTCTCCGTTTCTTTCTTCGTTTCTCCGTTTCTTTCTTCGATTTTCCGTTTCTTTCTTCGTTTCTCCATTTCTTTCTTCTATTCTTCATTCCGTTCTTCGTTTCTCCGTTTCTTTCTTCGTTTCTCGGTTTCTTTCTTCGCTTCTCCGTTTCTTGCTTCGTTTCTCCGTTTCTCCGTTTCTCCGTTTCTCCGTTTCTCCGTTTCTCCGTTTCTCCGTTTCTCCGTTTCTCCGTTTCTCCGTTTCCCCGTTTCTCTGTTTCTCCGTTTCTCCGTTTCTCCGTTTCTCCGTTTCTCCGTTTCTCCGTTTCTCCGTTTCTCCGTTTCTCCGTTACTCCGTTTCTCCGTTTCTCCGTTTCTTCGTTTCTCCGTTTCTCCGTTTCTCCGTTTCTCCGTTTCTCCGTTTCTCCGTTTCTCCGTTCCTCCGTTTCGCCGTTCCTCCGTTTCTCCGGTGCTCCGTTTCTCGGTTTCTCCGTTTCTCGGTTTCTCTGTTTCTCCGTTTCTCCGTTTCTCGGTTTCTCAGTTTCTCCGTTTCTCCGTTTCTCCGTTTCACCGTTTCTTTGTTCGTTCCTCCGTTTCTTTCTCCGTTTCTCCGTTTATTTCTTCGTTCCTCCGTTTCTTTCTGCGTTTCTCCGTTTATTTCTTCGTTTCTCCATTTATTTCTCCGTTTCTCCGTTTCTTTGTTCGTTTCTCCGTTTCTTTCTTCGTTTCTCCGTTTCTTTCTTCGTTTCTCCGTTTCTTTCTTCAATTTTCCGTTTCTTTCTACGTTTCTCCATTTCTTTCTTCTATTCTTCATTCCGTTCTTTTTTTCTCGGTTTCTTTCTTCGTTTCTTCGTGTCTTTCTTCGCTTCTCCGTTTCTTCCTTCGTTTCTCCGTTTCTCCGTTTCTCCGTTTCTCCGTTTCTCCGTTACTCTGTTTCTCCGTTTCTCCGTTTCTTCGTTTCTCCGTTTTTCCGTTTCTCCGTTTCTCCGTTTCTCCGTTTCTCCGTTTCTCCGTTTCTCCGTTTCTCCGTTTGACCGTTTCTTTGTTCGTTCCTCCGTTTCTCCGTTTCTCCGTTTCTCCGTTTCTCCGTTTCTCCGTTTCTCCGTTTCTCCGTTTCTCCGTTTCTTTGTTCGTTTCTCCGATTCTCCGATTCCCCGTTTCTCCGTTTCTCCGTTTCTCCGTTTCTCTGTTTCTCCGTTTCTCCGTTTCTCCGTTTCTCCGTTTCTCCGTTTCTCCGTTTCTCCGTTTCTCCGTTTCTCCGTTTCTCCGTTTCTCCGTTTCTCCGTTTCTCCGTTTCTCCGTTTCTCCGTTTCTCCGTTTCTGCGTTTCTCCGTTTCTCCGTTTCTCCGTTTCTCCGTTTCTCCTTTTCTCCTTTTCTCCGTTTCTCCGTTTCTCCGTTTCTCCGTTTCTCCGTTACTCCGTTTCTCCGTTTAGATTAAATGATTATAATAATTTTGATCGTACTTCAAAGTAAAGAGATGTTTCTTAAAGTTTTAAAACATGGAAAGTAATAATTGTCTAGGAGATATATCAATTTAACATTTGATTAATACTTGAAGAATCGAAATTTTTCGTATTTTCCTGATACCAAAGGTTGAAATTCAGGCATAAATTTTAGAAAATGTTTGATTTTGGGACTCTTGGTGTCAGTGTACGATATGCGAAGAAGTGGCACGATTTCGCGGATTCTTAGAATTGACGTCAAATTCCAAGAATTTCCACGAATCGAAATTTTGTTGTACTTTCGAACGAATTTCTGAATCATGGATCCCGATTTTCTTTGTATCAGGAGAACATGATAGTTGAGGACATATAGTTTTAAGTAGTTTTAGCAGTTTGATAGGATCGGGTTAAAGAAATGGAAACAAATAATGGACAAAAATAAAGTTTCTGCTGTCAGTGAAGTTGATTTTATTTCAATACATCAATTGAACTTGTTGAAAGTACTGTACCGTAAAGTACTTTACTGTACCGTAAAAATTACTATTCTAAACTCGCAGCCGATTAGCTCGGTACTACCCACGACGACTAATTACTGTTCGTCGCGAGTAATACCGATTACCAGGTCTCACCACGTGGAGGTTGCTGCGATCGGAGACCCGGAGAGAGATAGATGGAATCAAAGTTCCATCGATCTCCCTCGACACCCGATACAAACGAAGATACTAAACCAAAGAGATGGAAGGAATCAATGTTCCTTCGATCTCCTCGTTTAGTTCTGCCAAGCAATTACATTATGGAAAAATTAGGCAAAATTGGGAAAGACGCGACACGAACCGTGCAGTTGGTCCTACTAGGTTGGTCCCGTTTCCCCTCAGTGGGCCCGATTAAAGAGGAAATGCACGACGCCGTCCACTCATATAGAGTGCCCCGTTTCTCCCAACTCCGCGTCAGGAACCACGCAAAGCGTGGACCTGACTCACGGAGGATGACGAAGAGAGGGTCTTATGGCACAAGGCTTCCACAGGGACCGATGCGAACACCTGCCTCTGTGGTCGCAGCATGTTCTCTCTGGAAGCGGACGCACCAGAAGAGACGGCGATCGACCGTTCGGACCACCTACACGGCCGGTCACTTGCTTATGCAACAAGCAGTGATGACCGGGCTGAAGAACGAGGAAGCGAGCAAAAATAAGCTAAAGATTGGATAATTGCTTGACAGATAACAGATATTTGTACACCGTGGCCTTAAAATTAACTTATTCCAAGCTTAACTAAAGATCCCACGGCGGTTGCGACGATAGTGTCCTCTTCGTTCTTCGTTCTTTGTTCTTCGTTCTTCGTTCTTCGTTCTTCGTTCTTCGTTCTTCGTTCTTCGTTCTTCGTTCTTCGTTCTTCGTTCTTCGTTCTTCGTTCTTCGTTCTTCGTTCTTCGTTCTTCGTTCTTCGTTCTTCGTTCTTCGTTCTTCGTTCTTCGTTCTTCGTTCTTCGTTCTTCGTTCTTCGTTCTTCGTTCTTCGTTCTTCGTTCTTCGTTCTTCGTTCTTCGTTCTTCGTTCTTCGTTCTTCGTTCTTCGTTCTTCGTTCTTCGTTCTTCGTTCTTCGTTCTTCGTTCTTCGTTCTTCGTTCTTCGTTCTTCGTTCTTCGTTCTTCGTTCTTCGTTCTTCGTTCTTCGTTCTTCGTTCTTCGTTCTTCGTTCTTCGTTCTTCGTTCTTCGTTCTTCGTTCTTCGTTCTTCGTTCTTCGTTCTTCGTTCTTCGTTCTTCGTTCTTCGTTCTTCGTTCTTCGTTCTTCGTTCTTCGTTCTTCGTTCTTCGTTCTTCGTTCTTCGTTCTTCGTTCTTCGTTCTTCGTTCTTCGTTCTTCGTTCTTCGTTCTTCGTTCTTCGTTCTTCGTTCTTCGTTCTTCGTTCTTCGTTCTTCGTTCTTCGTTCTTCGTTCTTCGTTCTTCGTTCTTCGTTCTTCGTTCTTCGTTCTTCGTTCTTCGTTCTTCGTTCTTCGTTCTTCGTTCTTCGTTCTTCGTTCTTCGTTCTTCGTTCTTCGTTCTTCGTTCTTCGTTCTTCGTTCTTCGTTCTTCGTTCTTCGTTCTTCGTTCTTCGTTCTTCGTTCTTCGTTCTTCGTTCTTCGTTCTTCGTTCTTCGTTCTTCGTTCTTCGTTCTTCGTTCTTCGTTCTTCGTTCTTCGTTCTTCGTTCTTCGTTCTTCGTTCTTCGTTCTTCGTTCTTCGTTCTTCGTTCTTCGTTCTTCGTTCTTCGTTCTTCGTTCTTCGTTCTTCGTTCTTCGTTCTTCGTTCTTCGTTCTTCGTTCTTCGTTCTTCGTTCTTCGTTCTTCGTTCTTCGTTCTTCGTTCTTCGTTCTTCGTTCTTCGTTCTTCGTTCTTCGTTCTTCGTTCTTCGTTCTTCGTTCTTCGTTCTTCGTTCTTCGTTCTTCGTTCTTCGTTCTTCGTTCTTCGTTCTTCGTTCTTCGTTCTTCGTTCTTCGTTCTTCGTTCTTCGTTCTTCGTTCTTCGTTCTTCGTTCTTCGTTCTTCGTTCTTCGTTCTTCGTTCTTCGTTCTTCGTTCTTCGTTCTTTTCGTTCTTCGTTCTTCGTTCTTCGTTCTTCGTTCTTCGTTCTTCGTTCTTCGTTCTCCGGTGTGCCTACCTAAGAGAAACCTAAAGTCAAGGCATGATAAAAAAATGATAGAAAATAGAAATGAAGTTGGTTAGTGATTAAATACAGTCATTCAGTAACAAAGGAAATAAAGGCAAGAATGACAAAAAAATAAACATGGAAAAACAAGTACAAAGTAAAATCAGAGAACAAATAAAATAAATTACAGAAAGAAACAATTAAAAACCAAAGAAAGGATTGAGAGAATGGTCGCCAGTACTGACCACCGCCTACCGGCGGCCAGTACCGGTTACCAAGGTGGGGGTCCCCCTTCCATAAACCTAAAACGAAGAGATCCATCCACCTCCGAGGCTCCAGGAAGAATGAAATTTTAAACAACCGGGGGCTCCTTATAAACCCTCCGTAAGGTCACTTACCGGTTCTTCCATTGTCTTTGTTCGATCTAATCGAAATTTTCGAAGGCGAACGGTTTCGGTGAATGTTTGTTCATTTCCGCGATTGTTACTAACATTTATACATGTTCCCAATATTGATCGAACAATGTGCATCTTATTTATGTATTGCAATTAATTAAGAAACTTATAGAAATTGATTTTGATCGAGACTCGATGTTAAAACGTGTTTCGTAAAGTTTTTAAGCATGGAAAGTAACAATTGTTCATTAAATGCATTGAGTTAACATTTGTTTAATTCTTATAATTTACACAATACGCGTAGAAGTTGTGTTTTTTACATAAAAGTGCCGAAATTCAATTAATCGCTTTCTTAGATAGAAAAATCATCGCGATGAAGACTTGTGAATCGATAATCGATACCTGTAGCCTTGAAAATGTCAGTTGGATCTCAGCGAAAAATTCCTTCGCGAACAAAGAATATTTCAACGAAATGATATTTTAAGCCATTATTTATACTAGAACATTGTTAATAATTGTTTAATCTACAGTCCTACGACGGTTGATAATAAATATGATAAATAAACATCGAGATATTGCGAAATCTTCGAAGGCGGACGGTTTCGGTTAATGTTTGTTCATTTCCGCGATTGTTATTAACATTTATGCATGTTCCCAATATTGATCGAACAATATGCATCTTATTTAGGTATCATAAATCATTAGTTAGTTTTCACAAATTAATTGATTTTGAAAATGAAAGCAAAATATTGATATTCATATATTTCTCGATTTGCAACCTAAATTAATCTTTATAAGCAAATTATTCATTTACAATGCAAAAGAAAATGCATTTTGTAACATTCATATTCCCAACTTTTACAGTGCAAACCATTAATTAGTTTACAAATGTTAATTTTCATAAAAAATGGAGAAATATATGTATACCAAACTCTTCGTTAAATTTTCCGATAAAATTTAATTCACATACTGTAACATAAAAGTTCGGAACGTGGAAAAATGTTTCTAACAATCGCCTAGAGACATAAACATTCGCTAAAGCAATTCGCCTTCCCAGATTTCGCAATATCTTGATGTTTGTTTATCATAATTATTAACAACGGTCGTAGGACCGTAGATTAAACAATTATTAACAATGTCCTAGTATAAATAATGGCTTAAAATATCATTTCGTTGAAATGTTCTTTGTTCGCGATGGAATTGTTCTTATTGAGATCAAACCGACATTGTCAAGGCTGGAAACGTTTATCGATTCACAAACGTCTATCACGATGGTTTTTCTATCTAGAAAAGCGATTAATTGAATTTCGACGCTATTACATCAAGAATACAGCTTCCACGCATAATCCGAAAATTATAAGAACGATACAAATGTTAAATTAATGTATCTAATAAACAACGTTTATACCTCGAATCTCGGTCAAAATTAATTGCTGTAGGCAAATCAATCATATTTAATGCATAAATAAGATGCATATTGTAAGATAAATGTTCGGAACATGTATAAATGTTAGTAACAATCGCGGAAATGAACAAACATTCACCGAAACCGTTCGCCTTCGCAGATTTCGCAATATCCTGACGTTCATTTATCATATTTATTAACAATCGTCGTAGGACCATAGTTTAAACAATTATTAACACCGTCCTAGTATAAATAATGGCTTAAAATATCATTTCGTTAAAATATTCTTTGTTCACGAAGAAATTTTTCGTTGAGATCCAACTGATATTCTCAATGTTACAGGTATCGATGATCGATTCACAAGTGTTCATCACGATAATTTTTCTATTTAAAAAAGCGATTAATTGAATTGTGCCACTTTTAAGTAAAAAATGCAACTTCTGCACGTATTGTGTAAATTATAAGAATTAAATAAATGTTAAATTAATGTACCAAATAGACAATTACTACTTTCTATGCATTAAATCTTTACGAAACACGTTTTCACTTCGAATCTCGATCAAAATCAATTTCTATAAGTTACTTAATCATTTGTAATGCATAGATAAGATGTACATTGTTCGATTAATATTGGGAGCACGCGAAAAAGTTAATAACAATCGCATACAGGAAGAAACATTCACAGAAACCGTTCGCCTTCGCAGATTTTGCAATATCTTGATGTTTATTTATCATAATTATTAATAACCGTCGTAGGACCGTAGTTTGAACAATTATTAACTATTTCCTAGTATAAATAATGGCTTAAAATATCATTTCGTTGAAATATTCTTTGTTCGCGAAGGAATTTTTCGCTGAGATCCAACTGACATTTTCAAGGCTACAGGTATCGATTATCGATTCACAAGTCTTCATCGCGATGATTTTTCTAACTAAAAAAGCGATTAATTGAATTTCGGCACTTTTATGTAAAAAATACCACTTCTACGCGTATTGTGTAAATTATAAGAATTAAACAAATGTTAAATTAATGTATTTAATGAACAATTGTTACTTTCCATGCTTTAAAACTTTACGAAACACGTTTTAACATCGAGTCTCGATCAAAATCAATTTCTATAAGTTTCTTAATTAATTGCAATACATAAATAAGATGCACATTGTTCGATCAATATTGGAAACATGCATAAATGTTAGTAACAATCGCGGAAATGAACAAACATTCACCGAAACCGTTCGCCTTCGAAGATTTCGATTAGATCGAACAAAGACAATGGAAGAAACGGCAAGTCACCTTGGGGAGGGTATATAAGGAGCCCCCGGTTGTTTAAAATTTCATTGTTCCCGAAGCCTCCGAGGTGGACGCATCTCTTCGTTTTAGGTTTATGGAAGGGGGATCCCTCACCATGGTAACCGGTACTGGCCGCCGGTAAGCGGTGGTCAGTACTGGCGACCACTCTCTCAATCCTTTCTTTTTTTTTTCTAACTGTTTCTTTGTCTAATTCATTTCATTTGTACTCTGATTTTAATTTCTACTTGTTTTGACATGTTTATTTTTTTCCACTAACCAAATTCATTTCTATTTTCTATTATGCCATGACTTTAGGTTTCTCTTAGGTTTCTCTTAGATACATTCTGTTAGATGTATCGGAAAACGAAGAACGAAGAACGAAGAGGACTGATGTATTGCGTCCTCCGCGGGACTGTTAATTCTAAGTATAGACTAAGTTAGTTTTAAGGTTACCATGTACGAGTATCTGTGATCTGCCGAGCAATTATCCAATCTTTAACTTCTTTTTGCTCGCTTGCTCGTATCTCAGTCCGGCCACCTCTGCTTGTTGCATAAACAAGTGACCGGCCGTGGAGGTGGACCGAACGCTCGATCGCTGTCTCTTCTGGTGCGTCCGCTTTGAGAGAGAATATCCTGCGAACACAGGGGCAGGTGTTCGCACCGGTCCTTGCGGAAGACCTTGTGCCACAAGACCCTCTCTTTGTCATCTTCCGTGAGTCAGGTCCACGCTTTGCGTGGTTCCTGACGCGGAGTTGGGAGAAACGGGGCACTCTATATGAGTGGAAGGCGTCGTGCATTTCCTCTTTAATCGGGCCCACTGAGGGGAAACGGGACCGACCTAGTAGGAGCAACTCCACGGTTCGTGTCGCGTATTTCCCAATTTCGCCTAATTTTTCCATAATGTAATTGCTCGGCAGAATTAAACGAGGAGATCAAAGGAACATTGATTCCGTCCATCTCTGCAGTTAGAATAAGTTAATTTTAAGGCTGTGATCTGCCAAGCAATTATCCAATCTTTAGCTTAATTTTGCTCGCTTCCTCGTTCCTCGGTCCGGTCACCACTGCTTCTTGTACAAGCAAGTGGCCGGCCGTATAAGTAGCCCGAACGGCCTATCGCCGTCCCTTCCGGTGTGTCCGCTTCCAGAGGGGGCATGTTGCGACCGCAGGAGCAGGCATTTTGCCGGTCCCTGCGAAAGTCTCCAAAATAAGACCCTCTCGTCGTAAAGATGGAGAAACGGGGCACTCCTCTAGGGGAGTGGTAGGCGTCGTTCGTTTTCTCTGGAATCGGAACCACGGAGGGGAGACGGGATAGACCTAGTAGGACCAACTGCACGGTTCGTGTCGCGTCTTTCCCAATTTTGCCTAATTTTTCCATAATGTAATTGCTTGGCAGAACTAAACAAGGAGATCGAAGGAAAATTGATTCCATCTATCTCTCTCCGGGTCTCCGCTCGCAGCAACCTCCACGTGGTGAGACCTGGAAATCGGTATTACTCGCGACGAAGTATCACTTACCACGAGTAACGCCGAGCTAATTGGCTGCGAACTTAGAATAATTATTTAAGATGTGAGAACAAGTAGAAAACAAGATTTTTGTAAGGCGTGTGAGAGCGTGAAGACGTTAATGAAACCAATAACTGGAATGGCCTCAGGGAAAAGTACACACACCATTGTAATCGGGCGAGTTTCTACTTTCAGATGCAACAGGAATTTCTCGACTTCGTCAATCCGTTCGCGAGATATGGGAGTTTGAAGTTAAGGAATGGTTGAGAAACCATCAAAATTTTCGCTGGTCTGATACTCGAAACCAATAACTGGAACGGCCTAGGGGAAAAGTACACACACCATTGTAATCGGGCGAGTTTCTACTTTCAGATGGAACAGGAATTTCTCGAGTTCGTCAATCCGTTCGCGAGATATGGGATTGGGAAGTTAAGGAATGGTTGAGAAACCATCAAAATTTACGCAAGTCTGATACTCGAAACCAATAACTACAAAGGCCTAGGGGAAAAACACACATATCTTCGTAAACGGTCGAGTTTCTACTTTCAGATGCAACAGGAATTTCTCGAGTTCGTCAATCCGTTCGCGAGATGTGGGAGTTTGAAGTTAAGGATGGTTGAGAAACGATCCAAATTTTCGCAAGCCTGATACTCGAAACCAATGACTACAAAGGCCTAGGGGAAAAACACACATATCTTTGTAATCGGGCGAGTTTCTACTTTCAGATGCAACAGGAATTTCTCGAGTTCATCAACCCGTTCGCGAGATAAGGGAGCTTGAAGTTAAGGAATGCTTGGGAAACCATCAAAATTTTCGAAAGTCTAATACTCGAAACCAATAACTACAAAGGCCTAGGGGAAAAATACACATACCGTTGTAATCGGGCGAGTTTCTACTTTCACATGCAACAGGAATTTCTCGAGTTCGGCAATCCGTTCGCGAGATATGGGAGTTTGAAGTTAAGGAATGGTTGAGAAACCATCAAAATTTTCGCTGGTCTGATACTCGCAACCAATAACTGGAATGGCCTAGGGGAAAAGTACACGCACCATTGTAATCGGGCGAGTTTCTACTTTCAGATGCAACAGGAATTTCTCGAGTTCGTCAATCCGTTCGCGAAATATCGGGGTTTGGAGTTAAGAGATGGTTGCGAAACCATCAAAATTTTCGCAAGTCTGATATTCGATAACAACAACTGGAGTGGCCTAGGGGAAAAGTACACACAGAATTGTAATCGGGCGAGTTTCTACTTTCAGATACAACAGGAATTTCTCGAATTCGTCAATCCGTTCGCGATATATGGGAGTTTGAAGTTAAGGAATGGTTGAGGAACCATCAAAATATTCGCTGGTCTGATACTCGAAACCAATAACTGGAATGGCCTAGGGGAAAAGTACACATACCATTTTAATCGGGCGAGTTTCTACTTTCAGATGCAACAGGAATTTCTCGAGTTCGTCAATCCGTTCATGAGATAAGGGAGTTTGAAATTAAGGAATGCTTGGGAAACCATCAAAATTTTCGAAAGTCTAATACTCGAAACCAATAACTACAAAGGCCTAGGGGAAAAATACACATACCTTTGTAATCGGGCGAGTTTCGGCTTTCAGATGCAATAGGAAATTCTCGAGTTCGTCAATCCGTTCGCGAGATATGGAAGTGTGAAGGTACGGAATGCTTGAGAATCCATCAAAATTTTCGAAAGTCTGATACTCGAAAACAATAACTGGAATGGTCTAGGGGAAAAGTACACACACCATTGTAATCGGGCGAGTTTCTACTTTCAGGTGCAACAGGAATTTCTCGAGTTCGTCAATCCGTTCGCGATATATGGGAGTTTGAAGTTAAGGAATGCTTGAGAAACCATCAAAATTTTCGAAAGTCTGATACTCGAAACCAATAACTACAAAGGCCTAGGGGAAAAATACACCTACCGATGTAATCGGGCGAGTTTCTACTTTCACATGCAACAGGAATTTCTCGAGTTCGTCAATCCGTTCGCGAGATATGGGTGTTTGAAGTTAAGGAATGGTTGAGAAACCATCAAAATTTTCTCTGGTCTGATACTCGAAACCAATAACTGGAATGGCCTAGGGGAAAAGTACACACACCACTGTACTCGGGCGAGTTTCTACTTTCAGATGCAACAGGAATTTCTAGAGTTCGTCAATCCTTTCGCGAGATATGGGAGTTTGAAGTTAAGGAATGGTTGAGGAACCATCAAAATTTTCGCAAGTCTGATACTTGAAACCAATAACTCCTATGGCCTACTGCAAAAATGCACACACCATTGTAATCGGGCGAGTTTCTACTTTCAGGTGCAACAGGAATTTCTCGAGTTCGTCAATCCGTTCGCGAGATATGGGAGTTTGAAGTTAAGGAATGCTTGAGAAACCATCCAAATTTTCGCAAGTCTGATACGAAACCAATAACTACAAAGGCCTACGGGAAAAATACACATACCTTTGTAATCGGGCGAGTTTCCACTTTCAGATGCAACAGGAATTTCTCGAGTTCGTCAATCCGTTTGCGAGATATGGGAGTTTGATGTTAAGGAATGGTTGAGAAACCATCAAAATTTTCGCGGGTCTGATACTCGAAACCAATAACTGGAATGGCCTAGGGGAAAAGTACACATACCATTGTAATCGGGCGACTTTCTACTTTCAGATGCAACAGGAATTTCTCGAGTTCGTCAATCCTTTCGCGAGATATGGGAGTTTGAAGTTAAGGAATGGATGAGAAACCATCAAAATTTTCGCTGGTCTGATACTCGAAACCAATAACAGGAATGGCCTACGGGAAAAGTACACACACCATTGTAATCGGGCGAGTTTCCACTTTCAGATGCAGCAGAAATTTCTCGAGTTCGTCAAACCGTTCGCGAGATATGGGAGTTTGAATTTAAGTAATGTTTGAGAAACCATCAAAATTTTCGCTGGTCTGATACTCGAAACCAATAACTGGAATGGCCTAGGGGAAAGGTACACACACCATTGTAATCGGGCGAGTTTCTGCTTTCAGATGCAACAGGAATTTCTCGAGTTCGTCAATCCGTTCGCGAAATATCGGAGTTTGGAATTAAGAGATGGTTGCGAAACCATCAAAATTTTCGCTGGTCTGATACTCGACACCAATAACAGGAATGGCCTACGGGTAAAGTACACACACCATTGTAATCGGGCGAGTTTCCACTTTCAGATGCAACAGAAATTTCTCGAGTTCGTCAACCCGTTCGCGAGATATGGGAGTTCGAAGTTAAGGAATGGTTGAAAAACCAACAAAATTTTCGCAAGTCTGATACTCGAAACCAATAACTACAAAGGCCTAGGTGAAAAATACACATACGTTGTAATCGGGCGAGTTTCTACTTTCACACGCAACAGAAATTATTCGGATTCGTCAATCCGTTCGCGAAATGTCGGAGTTGGGAGTTAAGAGATGGTTGAGAAACCATCAAAACTTTCGCAAGTCTGATATTCGATAACAATAACTGGAGTGGCCTAGGGGAAAGTACACACACCATAGAAATCGGGCGAGTTTCTGCTTTCAGATGCAACAGAAATATCTCGAGTTCGTCAATCCCATCACGAGATATGGGAGTTTGAAGTTAAGGAATGCTTGAGGAACCATCAAAATGTCCGAAAGTCTGATTCTCGAAACCAATAACTACAAAGGCCTAGGGGAAAAATACACATACCGTTGTAATCGGACGAGTTTCTACTTTCACATGCAACAGGAATTTCTCGAGTTCGTCAATCCGTTCGCGAGATATGGAAGTGTGAAGTTAAGGAATGGTTGAGAAACCATCAAAATTTTCGCAAGTCTGATACTCGAAACCAATAACTGGAATGGCCTAGGGGAAAAGAACACACACAATTGTAGTCGGGCGAGTTTCTACTTTCAGATGCAACACGAATTTCTCGAGTTCGTCAATCTTTTCGCGAGATATGGGAGTTTGAAGTTAAGGAATGGTTGAGAAACCATCAAAATTTTCGCTGGTCTGATACTCGAAACCAATAACAGGAATGGCCTACGGGAAAAGTACACACACCATTGTAATCGGGCGAGTTTCCACTTTCAGATGCAGCAGAAATTTCTCGAGTTCGTCAATCCGTTCGCGAGATATGGAAGTTTGAAGTTAAGGAGCGGTTGAGAAACCATCAAAATTTTCGCAAGTCTGATACTCGAAACCAATAACTGCTATGGCCTAGGGCAATAATACACATACCGTTGTAATCGGGCGAGTTTCTACTTTCAGATGCAACAGGAATTTCTCGAGTTCGTCAATCCGTTCGCGAGATATAGGAGTTTGAAGTGAAGGAATGGTTGAGAAGCCATCAAAATTTTCGCAAGTCTGATACTCGAAACCAATAACTACTATGGCCTAGGGCAAAAATACACATACCATTGTAATCGGGCGAGATTATGCTTTTAGATGCAACTGGAATTTCTCGAGTTGGTAATCCGTTCGCGAGATATGGGAGTTTGAAGTTAAGGAATGGTTGAGAAACCATCAAAATTTTCGCAGGTCTGATACTCGAAACCAATAACTACAATTGCCTAGGGCAAAAATACACATTACGTTGTAATCGGGCGATCTTCTACCTTCAGATGCAACAGGAACTTCTCGAGTTCGTCAATCCGTTCGCGAGATATGGGAGTTTGAAGTTAAGGAATGGTTGAGAAACCATCCAAATTTTCGCACGTCTGATACTCGAAACCAATAACTACTATTGCCTAGGGCAAAAATACACATACCGTTGTAATCGGGCGAGTTTCTACTTTCAGATGCAACAGGAATTTCTCGAGTTCGTCAATCCGTTCGCGAGATATGGGAGTTTGAAGTTAAGGAATGGTTGAGTAACCATCAAAATTTTCGCAAGTCTGATACTCGAAACCAATAACTACTATTGCCTAGGGAAAAAATACACATACCGTTGTAATCGATCGAGCTTCTGATTTCAGATGCAACAGGTATTTCTCGAGTGCGTCAATCCGTTCGCGAGATATGGGAGTTTGAAGTTATGTAACGGTTGAGAAACTATCAAAATTTTAGTAAGTGTGATACTCGACACCAATAACTACTAATGCCTAGGGCAAAAATACACACACCGTTGTAATCGGGCGAGTTTCTACTTTCAGA
This sequence comes from Ptiloglossa arizonensis, assembly GCF_051014685.1. NCBI lineage: Eukaryota > Metazoa > Arthropoda > Insecta > Hymenoptera > Colletidae > Ptiloglossa > Ptiloglossa arizonensis. The sequence goes on along the minus strand of NW_027478407.1, from coordinate 1,628,240 downwards.
TGCAACAGGAATTTCTCGAGTTCGTCAATCCGTTCGCGAGATATGGGAGTTTGAAGTTAAGGAATGGTTGAGAAGCCATCAAAATTTTCGCAAGTCTGATACTCGAAACCAATAACTACTATTGCCTAGGGCAAAAATACACATACCGTTGTAATCGGGCGAGTTTCTACTTTCAGATGCAACAGGAATTTCTCGAGTTCGTCAATCCGTTCGCGAGACATGGGAGTTTGAAGTTAAAGAACGGTTGAGAAACTATCAAAATTTTAGTAAGTCTGATACTCGAAACCAATAACTACTAATGCCTAGGGCAAAAATACACATACCGTTGTAATCGGGCGAGTTTCTGCTTTCAGATGCAGTTGGAATTTCTCGAGTTCGACAATCCGTTCGCGAGATATGGGAGTTTGATGTTAAGGAATGGTTGAGAAGCCATCAAAATTTTCGCAAGTCTGATACTCGAAACCAATAACTACTATTGCCTAGGGCAAAAATACACATACTGTTGTAATCGGGCGAGATTCTACTTTCAGATGCAACAGGAATTTCTCGAGTTCGTCAATCCGTTCGCGAGACATGGGAGTTTGAAGTTAAAGAACGGTTGAGAAACTATCAAAATTTTAGTAAGTCTGATACTCCAAACCAATAACTACTAATGCCTAGGGCAAAAATACACATACCGTTGTAATCGGGCGAGTTTCTGCTTTCAGATGCAGTAGGAATTTCTCGAGTTCGACAATCCGTTCGCGAGATATGGGAGTTTGAAGTTAAGGAATGGTTGAGAAGCCATCAAAATTTTCGCAAGTCTGATACTCGAAACCAATAACTACTATGGCCTAGGGCAAAAATACACATACCATTGTAATCGGGCGAGATTATGCTTTTAGATGCAACTGGAATTTCTCGAGTTGGTAATTCGTTCGCGAGATATGGGGGTTTGAAGTTAAGGAATGGTTGAGAAACCATCAAAATTTTCGCAGGTCTGATACTCGAAACCAATAACTACAATTGCCTAGGGCAAAAATACACATTACGTTGTAATCGGGCGATCTTCTACCATCAGATGCAACAGGAATTTCTCGTGTTCGTCAATCCGTTCGCGAGATATGGGAGTTTGAAGTTAAGGAATGGTTGAGAAACTATCAAAATTTTCGCAAGTCTGATACTCGAAACCAATAACTGCTATAGCCTAGGGCAAAAATACACATACCATTGTAATCGGGCGAGATTATGCTTTTAGATGCAACTGGAATTTCTCGAGTTGGTAATCCGTTCGCGAGATATGGGAGTTTGAAGTTAAGGAATGGTTGAGAAATCATCAGAATTTTCGCAAGTCTGATACTCGAAACAAATAACTACTATTGCCTAGGGCAAAAATACACATAACGTTGTAATCGATCGTGCTTCTGATTTCAGATGCAACAGGAATTTCTCGAGTGCGTCAATCCGTTCGCGAGATATGGGAGTTTGAAGTTAAGGAACGGTTGAGAAACTATCAAAATTTTAGTAAGTCTGATACTCGAAACCAATAACTACTAATGCCTAGGGCAAAAATACACACACCGTTGTAATCGGGCGAGTTTCTACTTTCAGATGCAACAGGAATTTCTCGAGTTCGTCAATCCGTTCGCGAGATATGGGAGTTTGAATTTAAGGAATGGTTGAGAAGCCATCAAAATTTTCGCAAGTCTGATACTCGAAACCACTAACTGCTATGGCCTAGGGCAAAATTACACATACTATTGTAATCGGGCGAGATTACGCTTTTAGATGCAACTGGAATTTCTCGAGTTGGTAATCCGTTCGCGAGATATGGGAGTTTGTAGTTAAGGAATGGTTGAGAAACCATCAAAATTTTAGTAAGTCTGATACTCCAAACCAATAACTACTAATGCCTAGGGCAAAAATACACATACCGTTGTAATCGGGCGAGTTTCTGCTTTCAGATGCAGTAGGAATTTCTCGAGTTCGACAATCCGTTCGCGAGATATGGGAGTTTGAAGTTAAGGAATGGTTGAGAAGCCATCAAAATTTTCGCAAGTCTGATACTCGAAACCAATAACTACTATGGCCTAGGGCAAAAATACACATACCATTGTAATCGGGCGAGATTATGCTTTTAGATGCAACTGGAATTTCTCGAGTTGGTAATTCGTTCGCGAGATATGGGAGTTTGAAGTTAAGGAATGGTTGAGAAACCATCAAAATTTTCGCAGGTCTGATACTCGAAACCAATAACTACAATTGCCTAGGGCAAAAATACACATTACGTTGTAATCGGGCGATCTTCTACCTTCAGATGCAACAGGAATTTCTCGAGTTCGTCAATCCGTTCGCGAGATATGGGAGTTTGAAGTTAAGGAATGGTTGAGAAACTATCAAAATTTTCGCAAGTCTGATACTCGAAACCAATAACTGCTATAGCCTAGGGCAAAAATACACATACCATTGTAATCGGGCGAGATTATGCTTTTAGATGCAACTGGAATTTCTCGAGTTGGTAATCCGTTCGCGAGATATGGGAGTTTGAAGTTAAGGAATGGTTGAGAAATCATCAGAATTTTCGCAAGTCTGATACTCGAAACAAATAACTACTATTGCCTAGGGCAAAAATACACATACCGTTGTAATCGATCGTGCTTCTGATTTCAGATGCAACAGGAATTTCTCGAGTGCGTCAATCCGTTCGCGAGATATGGGAGTTTGAAGTTAAGGAACGGTTGAGAAACTATCAAAATTTTAGTAAGTCTGATACTCGAAACCAATAACTACTAATGCCTAGGGCAAAAATACACACACCGTTGTAATCGGGCGAGTTTCTACTTTCAGATGCAACAGGAATTTCTCGAGTTCGTCAATCCGTTCGCGAGATATGGGAGTTTGAATTTAAGGAATGGTTGAGAAGCCATCAAAATTTTCGCAAGTCTGATACTCGAAACCAATAACTGCTATGGCCTAGGGCAAAATTACACATACTATTGTAATCGGGCGAGATTATGCTTTTAGATGCAACTGGAATTTCTCGAGTTGGTAATCCGTTCGCGAGATATGGGAGTTTGTAGTTAAGGAATGGTTGAGAAACCATCAAAATTTTAGTAAGTCTGATACTCCAAACCAATAACTACTAATGCCTAGGGCAAAAATACACATACCGTTGTAATCGGGCGAGTTTCTGCTTTCAGATGCAGTAGGAATTTCTCGAGTTCGACAATCCGTTCGCGAGATATGGGAGTTTGAAGTTAAGGAATGGTTGAGAAGCCATCAAAATTTTCGCAAGTCTGATACTCGAAACCAATAACTACTATGGCCTAGGGCAAAAATACACATACCATTGTAATCGGGCGAGATTATGCTTTTAGATGCAACTGGAATTTCTCGAGTTGGTAATTCGTTCGCGAGATATGGGAGTTTGAAGTTAAGGAATGGTTGAGAAACCATCAAAATTTTCGCAGGTCTGATACTCGAAACCAATAACTACAATTGCCTAGGGCAAAAATACACATTACGTTGTAATCGGGCGATCTTCTACCTTCAGATGCAACAGGAATTTCTCGAGTTCGTCAATCCGTTCGCGAGATATGGGAGTTTGAAGTTAAGGAATGGTTGAGAAACTATCAAAATTTTCGCAAGTCTGATACTCGAAACCAATAACAGCTATAGCCTAGGGCAAAAATACACATACCATTGTAATCGGGCGAGATTATGCTTTTAGATTGAACTGGAATTTCTCGAGTTGGTAATCCGTTCGCGAGATATGGGAGTTTGAAGTTAAGGAATGGTTGAGAAATCATCAGAATTTTCGCAAGTCTGATACTCGAAACAAATAACTACTATTGCCTAGGGCAAAAATACACATACCGTTGTAATCGATCGTGCTTCTGATTTCAGATGCAACAGGAATTTCTCGAGTGCGTCAATCCGTTCGCGAGATATGGGAGTTTGAAGTTAAGGAACGGTTGAGAAACTATCAAAATTTTAGTAAGTCTGATACTCGAAACCAATAACTACTAATGCCTAGGGCAAAAATACACACACCGTTGTAATCGGGCGAGTTTCTACTTTCAGATGCAACAGGAATTTCTCGAGTTCGTCAATCCGTTCGCGAGATATGGGAGTTTGAATTTAAGGAATGGTTGAGAAGCCATCAAAATTTTCGCAAGTCTGATACTCGAAACCAATAACTGCTATGGCCTAGGGCAAAATTACACATACTATTGTAATCGGGCGAGATTATGCTTTTAGATGCAACTGGAATTTCTCGAGTTGGTAATCCGTTCGCGAGATATGGGAGTTTGTAGTTAAGGAATGGTTGAGAAACCATCAAAATTTTCGCACGTCTGACACTCGAAACCAATAACTACTATTGCCTAGGGCAAAAATACACATACCGTTGTAATCGGGCGAGTTTCTACTTTCAGATGCAACAGGAACTTCTCGAGTTCGTCAATCCGTTCGCGAGATATGGGAGTTTGAAGTTAAGGAATGGTTGAGAAGCCATCAAAATTTTCGCAAGTCTGATTCTCGAAACCAATAACTACAATGGCCTAGGGCAAAAATACACATACCGTTGTAAATGGGCGAGTTTCTGCTTTCAGATGCAGCAGGAATTTCTCGAGTTCGTCATTCCGTTCGTAAGATATGGGAGTTTGAAGTTAAGGAATGGTTGAGAAACCATCAAAATTTTCGCAAGTCTGATACTCGAAACCAATAACTACTATTGCCTAGGGCAAAAATACACATACCGTTGTAATCGGGCGAGTTTCTACTTTCAGATGCAACAGGAATTTCTCGAGTTCGTCAATCCGTTCGCGAGATATGGGAGTTTGAAGTTAAGGAATGGTTGAGAAGCCATCAAAATTTTCGCAAGTCTGATACTCGAAACCAATAACTGATATGGCCTAGGGCAAAATTACACATACTATTGTAATCGGGCGAGATTATGCATTTAGATGCAACTGGAATTTCTCGAGTTGGTAATCCGTTCGCGAGATATGGGAGTTTGTAGTTAAGGAATGGTTGAGAAACCATCAAAATTTTCGCAAGTCTGATACTCGAAACCAATAACTACTATTGCCTAGGGCAAAAATACACATACCGTTGTAATCGGGCGAGTTTCTACTTTCAGATGCAACAGGAATTTCTCGAGTTCGTCAATCCGTTCGCGAGATATGGGAGTTTGAATTTAAGGAATGGTTGAGAAGCCATCAAAATTTCCGCAAGTCTGATACTCGAAACCAATAACTACTATGGCCTAGGGCAAAAATACACATACCATTGTAATCGGGCGAGATTATGCTTTTAGATGCAACTGGAATTTCTCGAGTTGGTAATCCGTTCGCGAGATATGGGAGTTTGAAGTTAAGGAATGGTTGAGAAACCATCAAAATTTTCGCAAGTCTGATACTCGAAACCAATAACTACAAATGCCTAGGGCAAAAATACACATACCATTGTAATCGGGCGAGATTATGATTTTAGATGCAACTGGAATTTCTCGAGTTGGTAATCCGTTCGCGAGATATGGGAGTTTGTAGTTAAGGAATGGTTGAGAAACCATCAAAATCTTCGCTGGTCTGATACTCGAAACCAATAACTGGAATGGCCTAGGGGAAAAGTACACATACCACTGTAATCGGGGGACCTTCTACCTTCAGATGCAACAGGAATTTCTCGAGTTCGTCAATCCGTTCGCGAGATATGGGAGTTTGAAGTTAAGGAATGGTTGAGGAACCATCAAAATTTTCGCAAATCTGATACTCGAAACCACTAACTGGAATGGCCTAGGGAAAAGTACACATACCACTGTAATCGGGCGAGATTCTGCTTTCAGATGCAGTAGGAATTTCTCGAGTTCGTCAATCCGTTCGTGAGATATGGGAGTTTGTAGTTAAGGAATGGTTGAGAAACCATCAAAATTTTCGCACGTCTGATACTCGAAACCAATAACTACTCTTGCCTAGGGCAAAAATACACATACCGTTGTAAATGGGCGAGTTTCTGCTTTCAGATGCAGCAGGCATTTCTCGAGTTCATCATTCCGTTCGTAAGATATGGGAGTTTGAAGTTAAGGAATGGTTGAGAAACCATCAAAATTTTCGCAAGTCTGATACTCGAAACCAATAACTACTATTGCCTAGGGCAAAAATACACATACCGTTGTAATCGGGCGAGTTTCTACTTTCAGATGCAACAGGAATTTCTCGAGTTCGTCAATCCGTTCGCGAGATATGGGAGTTTGAAGTTAAGGAATGGTTGAGAAATCATCAGAATTTTCGCAAGTCTGATACTCGAAACAAATAACTACTATTGCCTAGGGCAAAAATACACATACCGTTGTAATCGATCGTGCTTCTGATTTCAGATGCAACAGGAATTTCTCGAGTGCGTCAATCCGTTCGCGAGATATGGGAGTTTGAAGTTAAGGAACGGTTGAGAAACTATCATAATTTTAGTAAGTCTGATACTCGAAACCAATAACTACTAATGCCTAGGGCAAAAATACACACACAGTTGTAATCGGGCGAGTTTCTACTTTCAGATGCAACAGGAATTTCTCGAGTTCGTCAATCCGTTCGCGAGATATGGGAGTTTGAATTTAAGGAATGGTTGAGAAGCCATCAAAATTTTCGCAAGTCTGATACTCGAAACCACTAACTGCTATGGCCTAGGGCAAAATTACACATACTATTGTAATCGGGCGAGATTATGCTTTTAGATGCAACTGGAATTTCTCGAGTTGGTAATCCGTTCGCGAGATATGGGAGTTTGTAGTTAAGGAATGGTTGAGAAACCATCAAAATTTTAGTAAGTCTGATACTCCAAACCAATAACTCCTAATGCCTAGGGCAAAAATACACATACCGTTGTAATCGGGCGAGTTTCTGCTTTCAGATGCAGTAGGAATTTCTCGAGTTCGACAATCCGTTCGCGAGATATGGGAGTTTGAAGTTAAGGAATGGTTGAGAAGCCATCAAAATTTTCGCAAGTCTGATACTCGAAACCAATAACTACTATGGCCTAGGGCAAAAATACACATACCATTGTAATCGGGCGAGATTATGCTTTTAGATGCAACTGGAATTTCTCGAGTTGGTAATTCGTTCGCGAGATATGGGAGTTTGAAGTTAAGGAATGGTTGAGAAACCATCAAAATTTTCGCAGGTCTGATACTCGAAACCAATAACTACAGTTGCCTAGGGCAAAAATACACATTACGTTGTAATCGGGCGATCTTCTACCTTCAGATGCAACAGGAATTTCTCGAGTTCGTCAATCCGTTCGCGAGATATGGGAGTTTGAAGTTAAGGAATGGTTGAGAAACTATCAAAATTTTCGCAAGTGTGATACTCGAAACCAATAACTGCTATAGCCTAGGGCAAAAATACACATACCATTGTAATCGGGCGAGATTATGCTTTTAGATGGAACTGGAATTTCTCGAGTTGGTAATCCGTTCGCGAGATATGGGAGTTCGAAGTTAAGGAATGGTTGAGAAATCATCAGAATTTTCGCAAGTCTGATACTCGAAACAAATAACTACTATTGCCTAGGGCAAAAATACACATACTGTTGTAATCGATCGTGCTTCTGATTTCAGATGCAACAGGAATTTCTCGAGTGCGTCAATCCGTTCGCGAGATATGGGAGTTTGAAGTTAAGGAACGGTTGAGAAACTATCAAAATTTTAGTAAGTCTGATACTCGAAACCAATAACTACTAATGCCTAGGGCAAAAATACACACACCGTTGTAATCGGGCGAGTTTCTACTTTCAGATGCAACAGGAATTTCTCGAGTTCGTCAATCCGTTCGCGAGATATGGGAGTTTGAATTTAAGGAATGGTTGAGAAGCCATCAAAATTTTCGCAAGTCTGATACTCGAAACCAATAACTGCTATGGCCTAGGGCAAAATTACACATACTATTGTAATCGGGCGAGATTATGCTTTTAGATGCAACTGGAATTTCTCGAGTTGGTAATCCGTTCGCGAGATATGGGAGTTTGTAGTTAAGGAATGGTTGAGAAACCATCAAAATTTTCGCACGTCTGACACTCGAAACCAATAACTACTATTGCCTAGGGCAAAAATACACATACCGTTGTAATCGGGCGAGTTTCTACTTTCAGATGCAACAGGAACTTCTCGAGTTCGTCAATCCGTTCGCGAGATATGGGAGTTTGAAGTTAAGGAATGGTTGAGAAGCCATCAAAATTTTCGCAAGTCTGATTCTCGAAACCAATAACTACAATGGCCTAGGGCAAAAATACACATACCGTTGTAAATGGGCGAGTTTCTGCTTTCAGATGCAGCAGGAATTTCTCGAGTTCGTCATTCCGTTCGTAAGATATGGGAGTTTGAAGTTAAGGAATGGTTGAGAAACCATCAAAATTTTCGCAAGTCTGATACTCGAAACCAATAACTACTATTGCCTAGGGCAAAAATACACATACCGTTGTAATCGGGCGAGTTTCTACTTTCAGATGCAACAGGAACTTCTCGAGTTCGTCAATCCGTTCGCGAGATATGGGAGTTTGAAGTTAAGGAATGGTTGAGGAACCATCAAAATTTTCGCAAATCTGATACTCGAAACCACTAACTGGAATGGCCTAGGGGAAAAGTACACATACCACTGTAATCGGGCGAGATTCTGCTTTCAGATGCAGTAGGAATTTCTCGAGTTCGTCAATCCGTTCGTGAGATATGGGAGTTTGTAGTTAAGGACTGGTTGAGAAACCATCAAAATTTTCGCACGTCTGATACTCGAAACCAATAACTACTCTTGCCTAGGGCAAAAATACACATACCGTTGTAAATGGGCGAGTTTCTGCTTTCAGATGCAGCAGGAATTTCTCGAGTTCGTCATTCCGTTCGTAAGATATGGGAGTTTGAAGTTAAGGAATGGTTGAGAAACCATCAAAATTTTCGCAAGTCTGATACTCGAAACCAATAACTACTATTGCCTAGGGCAAAAATACACATACCGTTGTAATCGGGCGAGTTTCTACTTTCAGATGCAACAGGAATTTCTCGAGTTCGTCAATCCGTTCGCGAGATATGGGAGTTTGAAGTTAAGGAATGGTTGAGAAGCCATCAAAATTTTCGCAAGTCTGATACTCGAAACCAATAACTGATGTGGCCTAGGGCAAAATTACACATACTATTGTAATCGGGCGAGATTATGCATTTAGATGCAACTGGAATTTCTCGAGTTGGTAATCCGTTCGCGAGATATGGGAGTTTGTAGTTAAGGAATGGTTGAGAAACCATCAAAATTTTCGCACGTCTGATACTCGAAATCAATAACTACTATTGCCTAGGGCAAAAATACACATACCGTTGTAATCGGGCGAGTTTCTACTTTCAGATGCAACAGGAATTTCTCGAGTTCGTCAATCCGTTCGCGAGATATGGGAGTTTGAAGTTAAGGAACGGTTGAGAAACTATCAAAATTTTAGTAAGTCTGATACTCGAAACCAATAACTACTATTGCCTAGGGCAAAAATACACATACCGTTGTAAATTGGCGAGTTTCTGCTTTCAGATGCAGCAGGAATTTCTCGAGTTCGTCATTCCGTTCGTGAGATATGGGAGTTTGAAGTTAAGGAATGGTTGAGAAACCATCAAAATTTTCGCAAGTCTGATACTCGAAACCAATAACTACTATTGCCTAGGGCAAAAATACACATACCGTTGTAATCGGGCGAGTTTCTACTTTCAGATGCAACAGGAATTTCTCGAGTTCGTCAATCCGTTCGCGAGATATGGGAGTTTGAAGTTAAGGAATGGTTGAGAAGCCATCAAAATTTTCGCAAGTCTGATACTCGAAACCAATAACTACTATGGCCTAGGGCAAAAATACACATACCATTTTAATCGGGCGAGATTATGCTTTTAGATGCAACTGGAATTTCTCGAGTTGGTAATCCTTTCGCGAGATATGGGAGTTTGAAGTTAAGGAATGGTTGAGAAACCATCAAAATTTTCGCAAGTCTGATACTCGAAACCAATAACTACAAATGCCTAGGGCAAAAATACACATACCATTGTAATCGGGCGAGATTATGATTTTAGATGCAACTGGAATTTCTCGAGTTGGTAATCCGTTCGCGAGATATGGGAGTTTGTAGTTAAGGAATGGTTGAGAAACCATCAAAATCCTCGCTGGTCTGATACTCGAAACCAATAACTGGAATGGCCTAGGGGAAAAGTACACATACCACTGTAATCGGGCGATCTTCTACCTTCAGATGCAACAGGAATTTCTCGAGTTCGTCAATCCGTTCGCGAGATATGGGAGTTTGAAGTTAAGGAATGGTTGAGGAACCATCAAAATTTTCGCAAATCTGATACTCGAAACCACTAACTGGAATGGCCTAGGGGAAAAGTACACATACCACTGTAATCGGGCGAGATTCTGCTTTCAGATGCAGTAGGAATTTCTCGAGTTCGTCAATCCGTTCGTGAGATATGGGAGGTTGTAGTTAAGGAATGGTTGAGAAACCATCAAAATTTTCGCACGTCTGATACTCGAAACCAATAACTACTCTTGCCTAGGGCAAAAATACACATACCGTTGTAAATGGGCGAGTTTCTGCTTTCAGATGCAGCAGGAATTTCTCGAGTTCGTCATTCCGTTCGTAAGATATGGGAGTTTGTAGTTAAGGAATGGTTGAGAAACCATCAAAATTTTCGCACGTCTGATACTCGAAACCAATAACTACTATTGCCTAGGGCAAAAATACACATACCGTTGTAATCGGGCGAGTTTCTACTTTCAGATGCAACAGGAATTTCTCGAGTTCGTCAATCCGTTCGCGAGATATGGGAGTTTGAAGTTAAGGAACGGTTGAGAAACTATCAAAATTTTAGTAAGTCTGATACTCGAAACCAATAACTACTATTGCCTAGGGCAAAAATACACATACCGTTGTAAATGGGCGAGTTTCTGCTTTCAGATGCAGCAGGTATTTCTCGAGTTCGTCATTCCGTTCGTGAGATATGGGAGTTTGAAGTTAAGGAATGGTTGAGAAACCATCAAAATTTTCGCAAGTCTGATACTCGAAACCAATAACTACTATTGCCTAGGGCAAAAATACACATACCGTTGTAATCGGGCGAGTTTCTACTTTCAGATGCAACAGGAATTTCTCGAGTTCGTCAATCCGTTCGCGAGATATGGGAGTTTGAAGTTAAGGAATGGTTGAGAAGCCATCAAAATTTTCGCAAGTCTGATACTCGAAACCAATAACTACTATGGCCTAGGGCAAAAATACACATACCATTTTAATCGGGCGAGATTATGCTTTTAGATGCAACTGGAATTTCTCGAGTTGGTAATCCTTTCGCGAGATATGGGAGTTTGAAGTTAAGGAATGGTTGAGAAACCATCAAAATTTTCGCAAGTCTGATACTCGAAACCAATAACTACAAATGCCTAGGGCAAAAATACACATACCATTGTAATCGGGCGAGATTATGATTTTAGATGCAACTGGAATTTCTCGAGTTGGTAATCCGTTCGCGAGATATGGGAGTTTGTAGTTAAGGAATGGTTGAGAAACCATCAAAATCTTCGCTGGTCTGATACTCGAAACCAATAACTGGAATGGCCTAGGGGAAAAGTACACATACCACTGTAATCGGGCGATCTTCTACCTTCAGATGCAACAGGAATTTCTCGAGTTCGTCAATCCGTTCGCGAGATATGGGAGTTTGAAGTTAAGGAATGGTTGAGGAACCATCAAAATTTTCGCAAATCTGATACTCGAAACCACTAACTGGAATGGCCTAGGGGAAAAGTACACATACCATTGTAATCGGGCGAGATTATGCTTTTAGATGCAACTGGAATTTCTCGAGTTGGTAATCCGTTCGCGAGATATGGGAGTTTGAAGTAAAGGAATGGTTGAGAAACCATCAAAATTTTCGCAAGTCTGATACTCGAAACCAATAACTACAAATGCCTAGGGCAAAAATACACATACCATTGTAATCGGGCGAGATTATGATTTTAGATGCAACTGGAATTTCTCGAGTTGGTAATCCGTTCGCGAGATATGGGAGTTTGAAGTTAAGGAACGGTTGAGAAACTATCAAAATTTTAGTAAGTCTGATACTCGAAACCAATAACTACTATTGCCTAGGGCAAAAATACACATACCGTTGTAAATGGGCGAGTTTCTGCTTTCAGATGCAGCAGGTATTTCTCGAGTTCGTCATTCCGTTCGTGAGATATGGGAGTGTGAAGTTAAGGAATGGTTGAGGAACCATCAAAATTTTCGCAAATCTGATACTCGAAACCACTAACTGGAATGGCCTAGGGGAAAAGTACACATACCACTGTAATCGGGCGAGATTCTGCTTTCAGATGCAGTAGGAATTTCTCGAGTTCGTCAATCCGATCGCGAGATATGGGAGTTTGAAGTTAAGGAATGGTTGAGAAACCATCAAAATTTTCGCAAGTCTGATACTCGAAACCAATAACTACTATCGCCTAGGGCAAAAATACACATACCGTTGTAATCGGGCGAGTTTCTACTTTCAGATGCAACAGGAATTTCTCGAGTTCGTCAATCCGTTCGCGAGATATGGGAGTTTGAAGTTAAGGAATGGTTGAGAAGCCATCAAAATTTTCGCAAGTCTGATTCTCGAAACCAATAACTACTATGGCCTAGGGCAAAAATACACATACCATTGTAATCGGGCGAGAATATGCTTTTAGATGCAACTGGAATTTCTCGAGTTGGTAATCCGTTCGCGAGATATGGGAGTTTGAAGTTAAGGAATGGTTGAGAAATCATCAAATTTTCGCAAGTCTGATACTCGAAACCAATAACTACTATTGCCTAGGGCAAAAATACACACACCGTTGTAAATGGGCGAGTTTCTGCTTTCAGATGCAGCAGGAATTTCTCGAGTTCGTCATTCCGTTCGTGAGATATGGGAGTTTGAAGTTAAGGAATGGTTGAGAAACCATCAAAATTTTCGCAAGTCTGATACTCGAAACCAATAACTACTATTGCCTAGGGCAAAAATACACATACCGTTGTAATCGGGCGAGTTTCTACTTTCAGATGCAACAGGAATTTCTCGAGTTCGTCAATCCGTTCGCGAGATATGGGAGTTTGAAGTTAAGGAATGGTTGAGAAGCCATCAAAATTTTCGCAAGTCTGATACTCGAAACCAATAACTACTATGGCCTAGGGCAAAAATACACATACCATTGTAATCGGGCGAGATTATGCTTTTAGATGCAACTGGAATTTCTCGAGTTGGTAATCCGTTCGCGAGATATGGGAGTTTGAAGTTAAGGAATGGTTGAGAAACCATCAAAATTTTCGCAAGTCTGATACTCGAAACCAATAACTACAAATGCCTAGGGCAAAAATACACATACCATTGTAATCGGGCGAGATTATGATTTTAGATGCAACTGGAATTTCTCGAGTTGGTAATCCGTTCGCGAGATATGGGAGTTTGTAGTTAAGGAATGGTTGAGAAACCATCAAAATTTTCGCAAGTCTGATACTCGAAACCAATAACTACAAATGCCTAGGGCAAAAATACACATACCATTGTAATCGGGCGAGATTATGATTTTAGATGCAACTGGAATTTCTCGAGTTGGTAATCCGTTCGCGAGATATGGGAGTTTGAAGTTAAGGAATGGTTGAGATATCATCAAAATTTTCGCAAGTCTGATACTCGAAACCAATAACTACTATTGCCTAGGGCAAAAATACACATACCGTTGTAATAGGGCGAGTTTCTACTTTCAGATGCAACAGGAATTTCTCGAGTTCGTCAATCCGTTCGCGAGATATGGGAGTTTGAAGTTAAGGAACGGTTGAGAAACTATCAAAATTTTAGTAAGTCTGATACTCGAAACCAATAACTACTAATGCCTAGGGCAAAAATACACATACCGTTGTAATCGGGCGGGTTTCTGCTTTCAGATGCAGTAGGAATTTCTCGAGTTCGACAATCCGTTCGCGAGATATGGGAGTTTGATGTTAAGGAATGGTTCAGAAACCATCAAAATTTTCGATGGTCTGATACTCGAAACCAATAACTGGAATGGCCTAGGGGAAAAGTACACATACCACTGTAATCGGGCGATCTTCTACCTTCAGATGCAACAGGAATTTCTCGAGTTCGTCAATCCGTTCGCGAGATATGGGAGTTTGAAGTTAAGGAATGGTTGAGAAGCCATCAAAATTTTCGCAAGTCTGATACTCGAAATCAATAACTACTATGGCCTAGGGCAAAAATACACATAACATTGTAATCGGGCGAGATTATGCTTTTAGATGCAACTGGAATTTCTCGAGTTGGTAATCCGTTCGCGAGATATGGGAGTTTGAAGTTAAGGAATCGTTGAGAAACCATCAAAATTTTCGCAAGTCTGATACTCGAAACCAATAACTACAAATGCCCAGGGCAAAAATACACATACCATTGTAATCGGGCGAGATTATGCTTTTAGATGCAACTGGAATTTCTCGAGTTGGTAATCCGTTCGCGAGATATGGGAGTTTGTAGTTAAGGAAAGGTTGAGAAACCATCAAAATTTTCGCTGGTCTGACACTCGAAACCAATAACTGAAATGGCCTAGGGGAAAAGTACACATACCACTGTAATCGGGCGATCTTCTACCTTCAGATGCAACAGGAATTTCTCGAGTTCGTCAATCCGTTCGCGAGATATGGGAGTTTGAAGTTAAGGAATGGTTGAGAAACCATCAAAATTTTCGCAAATCTGATACTCGAAACCACTAACTGGAATGGCCTAGGGGAAAAGTACACATACCACTGTAATCGGGCGAGATTCTGCTTTCAGATGCAGTAGGAATTTCTCGAGTTCGACAATCCGTTCGCGAGATATGGGAGTTTGATGTTAAGGAATGGTTGAGAAACCATCAAAATTTTCGATGGTCTGATACTCGAAACCAATAACTGGAATGGCCTAGGGGAAAAGTACACATACCACTGTAATCGGGCGATCTTCTAGCTTCAGATGCAACAGGAATTTCTCGAGTTCGTCAATCCGTTCGCGAGATATGGGAGTTTGAAGTTAAGGAATGGTTGAGAAACCATCAAAATTTTCGCAAATCTGATACTCGAAACCAATAACTACTATTGCCTAGGGCAAAAATACACATACCGTTGTAAATGGGCGAGTTTCTGCTTTCAGATGCAGCAGGAATTTCTCGAGTTCGTCATTCCGTTCGTGAGATATGGGAGTTTGAAGTTAAGGAATGGTTGAGAAACCATCAAAATTTTCGCAAGTCTGATACTCGAAACCAATAACTACTATTGCCTAGGGCAAAAATACACATACCGTTGTAATCGGGCGAGTTTCTACTTTCAGATGCAACAGGAATTTCTCGAGTTCGTCAATCCGTTCGCGAGATATGGGAGCTTGAAGTTAAGGAATGGTTGAGAAGCCATCAAAATTTTCGCAAGTCTGATACTCGAAACCAATAACTACAAATGCCTAGGGCAAAAATACACATACCATTGTAATCGGGCGAGATTATGCTTTTAGATGCAACTGGAATTTCTCGAGTTGGTAATCCGTTCGCGAGATATGGGAGTTTGTAGTTAAGGAAAGGTTGAGAAACCATCAAAATTTTCGCTGGTCTGATACTCGAAACCAATAACTGGAAATGCCTAGGGGAAAAGTACACATACCACTGTAATCGGGCGATCTTCTACCTTCAGATGCAACAGGAATTTCTCGAGTTCGTCAATCCGATCGCGAGATATGGGAGTTTGAAGTTAAGGAATGGTTGAGAAACCATCAAAATTTTCGCAAATCTGATACTCGAAACCACTAACTGGAATGGCCTTGGGGAAAAGTACACATACCACTGTAATCGGGCGAGATTCTGCTTTCAGATGCAGTAGGAATTTCTCGAGTTCGTCAATCCGTTCGCGAGATATGGGAGTTTGAAGTTAAGGAATGGTTGAGAAACCATCAAAATTTTCGCAAATCTAATACTCGAAACCAATAACTACTATTGCCTAGGGCAAAAATACACATACCGTTGTAAATGGGCGAGTTTCTGCTTTCAGATGCAGCAGGAATTTCTCGATTTCGTCATTCCGTTCGTGAGATATGGGAGTTTGAAGTTAAGGAATGGTTGAGAAACCATCAAAATTTTCGCAAGTCTGATACTCGAAACCAATAACTACTATTGCCTAGGGCAAAAATACACATACCGTTGTATTCGGGCGAGTTTCTACTTTCAGATGCAACAGGAATTTCTCGAGTTCGTCAATCCGTTCGCGAGATATGGGAGTTTGAAGTTAAGGAATGGTTGAGAAGCCATCAAAATTTTCGCAAGTCTGATACTCGAAACCAATAACTACTATGGCCTAGGGCAAAAATACACATACCATTGTAATCGGGCGAGATTATGCTTTTAGATACAACTGGAATTTCTCGAGTTGGTAATCCGTTCGCGAGATATGGGAGTTTGAAGTTAAGGAATGGTTGAGAAACCATCAAAATTTTCGCAAGTCTGATACTCGAAACCAATAACTACAAATGCCTAGGGCAAAAATACACATACCGTTGTAAATGGGCGAGTTTCTGCTTTCAGATGCAGCAGGAATTTCTCGAGTTCGTCATACCGTTCGTGAGATATGGGAGTTTGAAGTTAAGGAATGGTTGAGAAACCATCAAAATTTTCGCAAATCTGATACTCGAAACCAATAACTACTATTGCCTAGGGCAAAAATACACATACCGTTGTAAATGGGCGAGTTTCTGCTTTCAGATGCAGCAGGAATTTCTCGAGTTCGTCATTCCGTTCGTGAGATATGGGAGTTTGAAGTTAAGGAATGGTTGAGAAACCATCAAAATTTTCGCAAGTCTGATACTCGAAACCAATAACTACTATTGCCTAGGGCAAAAATACACATACCGTTGTAATCGGGCGAGTTTCTACTTTCAGATGCAACAGGAATTTCTCGAGTTCGTCAATCCGTTCGCGAGATATGGGAGTTTGAAGTTAAGGAATGGTTGAGAAGCCATCAAAATTTTCGCAAGTCTGATACTCGAAACCAATAACTACAAATGCCTAGGGCAAAAATACACATACCATTGTAATCGGGCGAGATTATGCTTTTAGATGCAACTGGAATTTCTCGAGTTGGTAATCCGTTCGCGAGATATGGGAGTTTGTAGTTAAGGAAAGGTTGGGAAACCATCAAAATTTTCGCTGGTCTGATACTCGAAACCAATAACTACTATTGCCTTGGGCAAAAATGCACATACCGCTGTAATCGGGCGAGCTTCTACTTTCAGATGCAGCAGGAATTTCTCGAGTTCGTCAATGGGTTCGCGAGATATGGGAGTTTGAATTTAAGGAATGGTTGAGAAGCCGTCAAAATTTTCGCAAGTCTGATACTCGAAACCAATAACTACTATGGCCTAGGGCAAAAATACACATACCATTGTAATCGGGCGAGATTATGCTTTTAGATGCAACTGGAATTTCTCAAGTTGGTAATCCGTTCGCGAGATATGGGAGTTTGTAGTTAAGGAATGGTTGAGAAACCATCAAAATTTTCGCAAGTCTGATACTCGAAACCAATAACTACTATGGCCTAGGGCAAAAATACACATACCATTGTAATCGGGCGAGATTATGCTTTTAGATGCAACTGGAATTTCTCGAGTTGGTAATCCGTTCGCGAGATATGGGAGTTTGAAGTTAAGGAATGGTTGAGAAACCATCAAAATTTTCGCAAGTCTGATACTCGAAACCAATAACTACAAATGCCTAGGGCAAAAATACACATTACGTTGTAATCGGGCGATCTTCTACCTTCAGATGCAACAGGAATTTCTCGAGTTCGTCAATCCGTTCGCGAGATATGGGAGTTTGAAATTAAGGAATGGTTGAGAAACCATCAAAATTTTCGCAAGTCTGATACTCGAAACCAATAACTGCTATGACCTAGGGCAAAAATACACATACCATTGTAATCGGGCGAGATTATGCTTTTAGATGCAACTGGAATATCTCGAGTGGGTAATCCGTTCGCGAGATATGGGAGTTTTTAGTTAAGGAATGGTTGAGAAACCATCAAAATTTTCGCTGGTCTGATACTCGAAACCCATAACTGGAATGGCCTAGGGGAAAAGTACACATACCACTGTAATCGGGCGATCTTCTACCTTCAGATGCAACAGGAATTTCTCGAGTTCGTCAATCCGTTCGCGAGATATGGGAGTTTGAAGTTAAGGAATGGTTGAGAAACCATCAAAATTTTCGCAAATCTGATACTCGAAACCACTAACTGGAATGGCCTAGGGGAAAAGTACACATACCACTGTAATCGGGCGAGATTCTGCTTTCAGATGCAGTAGGAATTTCTCGAGTTCGTCAATCCGTTCGCGAGATATGGGAGTTTGAAGTTAAGGAATGGTTGAGAAACCATAAAAATTTTCGCAAGTCTGATTCTCGAAACCAATAACTACTATGGCCTAGGGCAAAAATACACATACCATTGTAATCGGGCGAGATTATGCTTTTAGATGCAACTGGAATTTCTCGAGTTCGTCAATCCGTTTGCGAGATATGGGAGTTTGAAGTTAAGGAATGGTTGAGAAACCATCAAAATTTTCGCAAGTCTGATACTCGAAACCAATAACTACTATTGCCTTGGGCAAAAATACACATACCGTTGTAATCCGGCGAGATTCTACTTGCAGATGCAGCAGGAATTTCTCGAGTTCGTCAATGCGTTCGCGAGATATGGGAGTTTGAAGTTAAGGAATGGTTGAGAAGCCATCAAAATTTTCGCAAGTCTGATACTCGAAACCAATAACTACTATGGCCTAGGGCAAAAATACACATACCATTGTAATCGGGCGAGATTATGCTTTTAGATGAAACTGGAATTTCTCGAGTTGGTAATCCGTTCGCGAGATATGGGAGTTTATAGTTAAGGAATGGTTGAGAAACCATCAAAATTTTCGCAAGTCTGAAACTCGAAACCAATAACTACTATTGCCTAGGGCAAAAATACACACACCGTTGTAATCGGGCGAGTTTCTGCTTTCAGATGCAGTAGGAATTTCTCGAGTTCGACAATCCGTTCGCGAGGTATGGGAGTTTGAAGTTAAGGAATGGTTGAGAAACCATCAAAATTTTCGCTGGTCTGATACTCGAAACCAATAACTGGTATGGCCTAGGGGAAAAGTACACATACCACTGTAATCGGGCGATCTTCTACCTTCAGATGCAACAGGAATTTCTCGAGTTCGTCATTCCGTTCGCGAGATATGGGAGTTTGAAGTTAAGGAATGGTTGAGAAACCATCAAAATTTTCGCTGGTCTGATACTCGAAACCAATAACTGGTATGGCCTAGGGGAAAAGTACACATACCACTGTAATCGGGCGATCTTCTACCTTCAGATGCAACAGGAATTTCTCGAGTTCGTCATTCCGTTCGCGAGATATGGGAGTTTGAAGTTAAGGAATGGTTGAGAAACCATCAAAATTTTCGCAAATCTGATACTCGCAACCAATAACTACTATTGCCTAGGGCAAAAATACACATACCGTTGTAAATGGGCGAGTTTCTGCTTTCAGATGCAGCAGGAATTTCTCGAGTACGTCATTCCGTTCGCGAGATATGGGAGTTTGAAGTTAAGGAATGGTTGAGAAACCATCAAAATTTTCGCAAGTCTGATACTCGAAACCAATAACTACTATTGCCTAGGGCAAAAATACACATACCATTGTAATCGGGCGAGATTATGCTTTTAGATGCAACTGGAATTTCTCGAGTTGGTAATCCGTTCGCGAGATATGGGAGTTTAAAGTTAAGGAATGGTTGAGAAACCATCAAAATTTTCGCAAGTCTGATACTCGAAACCAATAACTACTATTGCCTAGGGCAAAAATACACATACCATTGTAATCGGGCGAGATTATGCTTTTAGATGCAACTGGAATTTCTCGAGTTGGTAATCCGTTCGCGAGATATGGGAGTTTAAAGTTAAGGAATGGTTGAGAAACCATCAAAATTTTCGCAAGTCTGATACTCGAAACCAATAACTACTATTGCCTAGGGCAAAAATACACATACCGTTGTAATCGATCGAGCTTCTGATTTCAGATGCAACAGGAATTTCACGAGTGCGTCAATCCGTTCGCGAGATATGGGAGTTTGAAGTTAAGGAACGGTTGAGAAACTATCAAAATTTTAGTAAGTCTGATACTCGAAACCAATAACTACTAATGCCTAGGGCAAAAATACACACACCGTTGTAATCGGTCGAGTTTCTACTTTCAGATGCAACAGGAGTTTCTCGAGTTCGTCAATCCGTTCGCGAGATATGGGAGTTTGAAGTTAAGGAATGGTTGAGAAGCCATCAAAATTTTCGCAAGTCTGATACTCGAAACCAATAACTGCTATGGCCTAGGGCAAAATTACACATACTATTGTAATCGGGCGAGACTATGCTTTTAGATGCAACTGGAATTTCACGAGCTGGTAATCCGTTCGCGAGATATGGGAGTTTGAAGTTAAGGAATGGTTGAGAAACCATCAAAATTTTCGCAAGTCTGATACTCGAAACCAATAACTACTATCGCCTAGGGCAAAAATACACATACCGTTGTAATCGGGCGAGTTTCTACTTTCAGATGCAACAGGAATTTCTCGAGTTCGTCAATCCGTTCGCGAGATATGGGAGTTTGAATTTAAGGAATGGTTGAGAAGCCATCAAAATTTTCGCAAGTCTGATTCTCGAAACCAATAACTACTATGGCCTAGGGCAAAAATACACATACCATTGTAATCGGGCGAGATTTTGCTTTTAGATGCAACTGGAATTTCTCGAGTTGGTAATCCGTTCGCGAGATATGGGAGTTTGAAGTTAAGGAATGGTTGAGAAACCATCAAAATTTTCGCTGGTCTGATACTCGAAACCAATAACTGGTATGGCCTAGGGGAAAAGTACACATACCACTGTAATCGGGCGATCTTCTACCTTCAGATGCAACAGGAATTTCTCGAGTTCGGCATTCCGTTCGCGAGATATGGGAGTTTGATGTTAAGGAATGGTTGAGAAACCATCAAAATTTTCGCAAATCTGATACTCGAAACCAATAACTACTATTGCCTAGGGCAAAAATACACATACCGTTGTAAATGGGCGAGTTTCTGCTTTCAGATGCAGCAGGAATTTCTCGAGTTCGTCATTCCGTTCGCGAGATATGGGAGTTTGAAGTTAAGGAATGGTTGAGAAACCATCAAAATTTTCGCAATTCTGATACTCGAAACCAATAACTACTATTGCCTAGGGCAAAAATACGCATACCGTTGTAATCGGGCGAGTTTCTACTTTCAGATGCAACAGGAATTTCTCGAGTTCGTCAATCCGTTCGCGAGATATGGGAGTTTGAAGTTAAGGAATGGTTGAGAAGCCAACAAAATTTTCGCAAGTCTGATACTCGAAACCAATAACTACTATGGCCTAGGGCAAAAATACACATACCATTGTAATCGGGCGAGATTATGCTTTTAGATGCAACTGGAATTTCTCGAGTTGGTAATCCGTTCGCGAGATATGGGAGTTTGAAGTTAAGGAATGGTTGAGAAACCATCAAAATTTTCGCAAGTCTGATACTCGAAACCAATAACTACAAATGCCTAGGGCAAAAATACACATTACGTTGTAATCGGGCGATCTTCTACCTTCAGATGCAACAGGAATTTCTCGAGTTCGTCAATCCGTTCGCGAGATATGGGAGTTTGAAATTAAGGAATGGTTGAGAAACCATCAAAATTTTCGCAAGTCTGATACTCGAAACCAATAACTGCTATGACCTAGGGCAAAAATACACATACCATTGTAATCGGGCGAGATTATGCTTTTAGATGCAACTGGAATATCTCGAGTGGGTAATCCGTTCGCGAGATATGGGAGTTTTTAGTTAAGGAATGGTTGAGAAACCATCAAAATTTTCGCTGGTCTGATACTCGAAACCAATAACTGGAATGGCCTAGGGGAAAAGTACACATACCACTGTAATCGGGCGATCTTCTACCTTCAGATGCAACAGGAATTTCTCGAGTTCGTCAATCCGTTCGCGAGATATGGGAGTTTGAAGTTAAGGAATGGTTGAGAAACCATCAAAATTTTCGCAAATCTGATACTCGAAACCACTAACTGGAATGGCCTAGGGGAAAAGTACACATACCACTGTAATCGGGCGAGATTCTGCTTTCAGATGCAGTAGGAATTTCTCGAGTTCGTCAATCCGTTCGCGAGATATGGGAGTTTGAAGTTAAGGAATGGTTGAGAAACCATCAAAATTTTCGCTGGTCTGATACTCGAAACCAATAACTGGTATGGCCTAGGGGAAAAGTACACATACCACTGTAATCGGGCGATCTTCTACCTTCAGATGCAACAGGAATTTCTCGAGTTCGTCATTCCGTTCGCGAGATATGGGAGTTTGAAGTTAAGGAATGGTTGAGAAACCATCAAAATTTTCGCAAATCTGATACTCGCAACCAATAACTACTATTGCCTAGGGCAAAAATACACATACCGTTGTAAATGGGCGAGTTTCTGCTTTCAGATGCAGCAGGAATTTCTCGAGTTCGTCATTCCGTTCGCGAGATATGGGAGTTTGAAGTTAAGGAATGGTTGAGAAACCATCA
Organism: Ptiloglossa arizonensis; assembly: GCF_051014685.1. NCBI lineage: Eukaryota > Metazoa > Arthropoda > Insecta > Hymenoptera > Colletidae > Ptiloglossa > Ptiloglossa arizonensis. Next base: position 1,605,547 of record NW_027478407.1, on the reverse strand, counting down.
AAATTTTCGCAAGTCTGATACTCGAAACCAATAACTACTATTGCCTAGGGCAAAAATACACATACCATTGTAATCGGGCGAGATTATGCTTTTAGATGCAACTGGAATTTCTCGAGTTGGTAATCCGTTCGCGAGATATGGGAGTTTAAAGTTAAGGAATGGTTGAGAAACCATCAAAATTTTCGCAAGTCTGATACTCGAAACATAACTACTATTGCCTAGGGCAAAAATACACATACCGTTGTAATCGATCGAGCTTCTGATTTCAGATGCAACAGGAATTTCTCGAGTGCGTCAATCCGTTCGCGAGATATGGGAGTTTGAAGTTAAGGAACGGTTGAGAAACTATCAAAATTTTAGTAAGTCTGATACTCGAAACCAATAAGTACTACTGCCTAGGGCAAAAATACACACACCGTTGTAATCGGTCGAGTTTCTACTTTCAGATGCAACAGGAATTTCTTGAGTTCGTCAATCCGTTCGCGAGATATGGGAGTTTGAAGTTAAGGAATGGTTGAGAAGCCATCAAAATTTTCGCAAGTCTGATACTCGAAACCAATAACTGCTATGGCCTAGGGCAAAATTACACATACTATTGTAATCGGGCGAGATTATGCTTTTAGATGCAACTGGAATTTCACGAGCTGGTAATCCGTTCGCGAGATATGGGAGTTTGTAGTTAAGGAATGGTTGAGAAACCATCAAAATTTTCGCATGTCTGATACTCGAAACCAATAACTACTATTGCCTAGGGCAAAAATACACATACCGTTGTAATCGGGCGAGTTTCTGCTTTCAGATGCAGTAGGAATTTCTCGAGTTCGACAATCCGATCGCGAGATATGGGAGTTTGAAGTTAAGGAATGGTTGAGAAACCATCAAAATTTTCGCTGGTCTGATACTCGAAACCAATAACTGGAATGGCCTAGGGGAAAAGTACACATACCACTGTAATCGGGCGATCTTCTACCTTCAGATGCAACAGGAATTTCTCGAGTTCGTCAATCCGTTCGCGAGATATGGGAGTTTGAAGTTAAGGAATGGTTGAGAAACCATCAAAATTTTCGCATGTCTGATACTCGAAACCAATAACTACTATTGCCTAGGGCAAAAATACACATACCGTTGTAATCGGGCGAGATTCTACTTTCAGATGCAACAGGAATTTCTCGAGTTCGTCAATCCGTTCGCGAGATATGGGAGTTTGAAGTTAAGGAATGGTTGAGAAGCCATCAAAATTTTCGCAAGTCTGATTCTCGAAACCAATAACTACTATGGCCTAGGGCAAAAATACACATACCATTGTAATCGGGCGAGGTTATGCTTTTAGATGCAACTGGAATTTCTCGAGTTGGTAATCCGTTTGCGAGATATGGGAGTTTGAAGTTAAGGAATGGTTGAGAAACCATCAAAATTTTCGCAAGTCTGATACTCGAAACCAATAACTACTATCGCCTAGGGCAAAAATACACATACCGCTGTAATCGGGCGAGTTTCTACTTTCAGATGCAACAGGAATTTCTCGAGTTCGTCAATCCGTTCGCGAGATATGGGCGTTTGAAGTTAAGGAATGGTTGAGAAGCCATCAAAATTTTCGCAAGTCTGATTCTCGAAACCAATAACTACTATGGCCTAGGGCAAAAATACACATACCATTGTAATCGGGCGAGATTATGCTTTTAGATGCAACTGGAATTTCTCGAGTTGGTAATCCGTTCGCGAGATATGGGAGTTTGAAGTTGAGGAATGGTTGAGAAATCATCAAAATTTTCGCAAGTCTGATACTCGAAACCAATAACTACTATTGCCTTGGGCAAAAATACACATACCGTTGTAATCGATCGAGCTTCTTATTTCAGATGCAACAGGAATTTCTCGAGTGCGTCAATCCGTTCGCGAGATATGGGAGTTTGAAGTTAAGGAACGGTTGAGAAACTATCAAAATTTTAGTAAGTCTGATACTCGAAACCAATAACTACTAATGCCTAGGGCAAAAATACACATACCGTTGTAAATGGACGAGTTTTTGCTTTCAGATGCAGCAGGAATTTCTCGAGTTGGTAATCCGTTCGCGAGATATGGGAGTTTGTAGTTAAGGAATGGTTGAGAAACCATCAAAATTTTCGCAAGTCTGATACTCGAAACGAATAACTACTATTGCCAAGGGCAAAAATACACATACCGTTGTAATCGGGCGAGTTTCTGCTTTCAGATGCAGTAGGAATTTCTCGAGTTCGACAATCCGATCGCGAGATATGGGAGTTTGAAGTTAAGGAATGGTTGAGAAACCATCAAAATTTTCGCTGGTCTGATACTCGAAACCAATAACTGGAATGGCCTAGGGGAAAAGTACACATACCACTGTAATCGGGCGATCTTCTACCTTCAGATGCAACAGGAATTTCTCGAGTTCGTCAATCCGTTCGCGAGATATGGGAGTTTGAAGTTAAGGAATGGTTGAGAATCCATCAAAATTTTCGCAAATCTGATACTCGAAACCAATAACTGGAATGGCCTAGGGGAAAAGTACACATACCACTGTAATCGGGCGAGTTTCTGCCTTCAGATGCAGTAGGAATTTCTCGAGTTCGTCAATCCGTTCGCGAGATATGGGAGTTTGAAGTTAAGGAATGGTTGAGAAACCATCAAAATTTTCGCAAGTCTGATACTCGAAACCAATAACTACTATCGCCTAGGGCAAAAATACACATACCGTTGTAATCGGGCGAGTTTCTGCTTTCAGATGCAGTAGGAATTTCTCGAGTTCGTCATTCCGTTCGCGAGATATGGGAGTTTGTAGTTAAGGAATGGTTGAGAAACCATCAAAATTTTCGCAGGTCTGATACTCGAAACCAATAACTTCTATTGCCTTGGGCAAAAATACACATACCGTTGTAATCGATCGAGCTTCTTATTTCAGATGCAACAGGAATTTCTCGAGTGCGTCAATCCGTTCGCGAGATATGGGAGTTTGAAGTTAAGGAACGGTTGAGAAACTATCAAAATTTTAGTAAGTCTGATACTCGAAACCAATAAGTACTAATGCCTAGGGCAAAAATACACACACCGTTGTAATCGGTCGAGTTTCTACTTTCAGATGCAACAGGAATTTCTCGAGTTCGTCAATCCGTTCGCGAGATATGGGAGTTCGAAGTTAAGGAATGGTTGAGAAGCCATCAAAATTTTCGCAAGTCTGATACTCGAAACCAATAACTGCTATTGCCTAGGGCAAAATTACACATACTATTGTAATCGGGCGAGATTATGCTTTTAGATGCAACTGGAATTTCACGAGCTGGTAATCCGTTCGCGAGATATGGGAGTTTGTAGTTAAGGAATGGTTGAGAAACCATCAAAATTTTCGCAAGTCTGATACTCGAAACCAATAACTACTATTGCCTAGGGCAAAAATACACATACCGTTGTAATCGGGCGAGTTTCTGCTTTCAGATGCAGTAGGAATTTCTCGAGTTCGTCATTCCGTTCGCGAGATATGGGAGTTTGAAGTTAAGGAATGGTTGAGAAACCATCAAAATTTTCGCAAGTCTGATACTCGAAACCAATAACTACTATTGCCTAGGGCAAAAATACACATGCCGTTGTAATCGATCGAGTTTCTACTTTCAGATGCAACAGGAATTTCTCGAGTTCGTCAATCCGTTCGCGAGATATGGGAGTGTGAAGTTAAGGAATGGTTTAGAAGCCATCAAAATTTTCGCAAGTCTGATTCTCGAAACCAATAACTACTATGGCCTAGGGCAAAAATACACATACCATTGTAATCGGGCGAGATTATGCTTTTAGATGCAACTGGAATTTCTCGAGTTGGTAATCCGTTCGCGAGATATGGGAGTTTAAAGTTAAGGAATGGTTGAGAAACCATCAAAATTTTCGCAAGTCTGATACTCGAAACCAATAACTACTATTGCCTAGGGCAAAAATACACATGCCGTTGTAATCGATCGAGTTTCTACTTTCAGATGCAACAGGAATTTCTCGAGTTCGTCAATCCGTTCGCGAGATATGGGAGTTTGAAGTTAAGGAATGGTTGAGAAGCCATCAAAATTTTCGCAAGTCTGACACTCGAAACCAATAACTGCTATGGCCTAGGGTAAAATTACACATACTATTGTAATCGGGCGAGATTATGCTTTTAGATGCAACTGGAATTTCACGAGCTGGTAATCCGTTCGCGAGATATGGGAGTTTGTAGTTAAGGAATGGTTGAGAATCCATCAAAATTTTCGCAAGTCTGATACTCGAAACCAATAACTACTATTGCCTAGGGAAAAAATACACATACCGTTGTAATCGGGCGAGTTTCTGCTTTCAGATGCAGTAGGAATTTCTCGAGTTCGACAATCCGATCGCGAGATATGGGAGTTTGAAGTTAAGGAATGGTTGAGAAACCATCAAAATTTTCGCAAATCTGATACTCGAAACCAATAACTGGAATGGCCTAGGGGAAAAGTACACATACCTCTGTAATCGGGCGAGTTTCTGCCTTCAGATGCAGTAGCAATTTCTCGAGTTCGTCAATCCGTTCGCGAGATATGGGAGTTTGAAGTTAAGGAATGGTTGAGAAACCATCAAAATTTTCGCAAGTCTGATACTCGAAACCAATAACTACTATCGCCTAGGGCAAAAATACACATACCGTTGTAATCGGGCGAGTTTCTACTTTCAGATGCAACAGGAATTTCTCGAGTTCGTCAATCGGTTCGCGAGATATGGGAGTATGAAGTTAAGGAATGGTTGAGAAGCCATCAAAATTTCCGCAAGTCTGATTCTCGAAACCAATAACTACTATGGCCTAGGGCAAAAATACACATACCATTGTAATCGGGCGAGATTATGCTTTTAGATGCAACTGGAATTTCTCGAGTTGGTAATCCGTTCGCGAGATATGGGAGTTAGAAGTTAAGGAATGGTTGAGAAATCATCAAAATTTTCGCAAGTCTGATACTCGAAACCAATAACTACTATTGCCTTGGGCAAAAATACACATACCGTTGTAATCGGGCGAGCTTCTACTTTCAGATGCAGCAGGAACTTCTCGAGTTCGTCAATGCGTTAGCGAGATATGGGAGTTTGTAGTTAAGGAATGGTTGAGAAGCCATCAAAATTTTCGCAAGTCTGATACTCGAAACCAATAACTACTATGGCCTAGGGCAAAAATACACATACCATTGTAATCGGGCGAGATTATGCTTTTAGATGCAACTGGAATTTCTCGAGTTGGTAATCCGTTCGCGAGATATGGGAGTTTGTAGTTAAGGAATGGTTGAGAAACCATCAAAATTTTCGCAAGTCTGATACTCGAAACCAATAACTACTATTGCCTAGGGCAAAAATACACACACCGTTGTAATCGGGCGAGTTTCTGCTTTCAGATGCAGTAGGAATTTCTCGAGTTCGACAATCGGTTCGTGAGATATGGGAGTTTGAAGTTAAGGAATGGTTGAGAAACCATCAAAATTTTCGCTGGTCTGATACTCGAAACCAATAACTGGAATGGCCTAGGGGAAAAGTACACATACCACAGTAATCGGGCGATCTTCTACCTTCAGATGCAACAGGAATTTCTCGAGTTCGTCGATCCGTTCGCGAGATATGGGAGTTTGAAGTTAAGGAATGGTTGAGAAGCCATCAAAATTTTCGCAAGTCTGATTCTCGAAACCAATAACTACTATGGCCTAGGGCAAAAATACACATACCCTTGTAATCGGGCGAGATTATGCTTTTAGATGCAACTGGAATTTCTCGAGTTTGTAATCCGTTTGCGAGATATGGGAGTTTGAAGTTAAGGAATGGTTGAGAAACCATCAAAATTTTCGCAAGTCTGATACTCGAAACCAATAACTACTATCGCCTAGGGCAAAAATACACATACCGCTGTAATCGGGCGAGTTTCTACTTTCAGATGCAACAGGAATTTCTCGAGTTCGTCAATCCGTTCGCGAGATATGGGAGTATGAAGTTAAGGAATGGTTGAGAAGCCATCAAAATTTTCGCAAGTCTGATTCTCGAAACCAATAACTACTATGGCCTAGGGCAAAAATACACATACCATTGTAATCGGGCGAGATTATGCTTTTAGATGCAACTGGAATTTCTCGAGTTGGTAATCCGTTCGCGAGATATGGGAGTTTGAAGTTAAGGAATGGTTGAGAAATCATCAAAATTTTCGCAAGTCTGATACTCGAAACCAATAACTACTATTGCCTTGGGCAAAAATACACATACCGTTGTAATCGGGCGAGCTTCTACTTTCAGATGCAGCAGGAATTTCTCGAGTTCGTCAATGCGTTCGCGAGATATGGGAGTTTGAAGTTATGGAATGGTTGAGAAGCCATCAAAATTTTCGCAAGTCTGACACTCGAAACCAATAACTGCTATGGCCTAGGGCAAAATTACACATACTATTGTAATCGGGCGAGATTATGCTTTTAGATGCAACTGGAATTTCACGAGCTGGTAATCCGTTCGCGAGATATGGGAGTTTGTAGTTAAGGAATGGTTGAGAATCCATCAAAATTTTCGCAAGTCTGATACTCGAAACCAATAACTACTATTGCCTAGGGAAAAAATACACATACCGTTGTAATCGGGCGAGTTTCTGCTTTCAGATGCAGTAGGAATTTCTCGAGTTCGACAATCCGATCGCGAGATATGGGAGTTTGAAGTTAAGGAATGGTTGAGAAACCATCAAAATTTTCGCAAATCTGATACTCGAAACCAATAACTGGAATGGCCTAGGGGAAAAGTACACATACCTCTGTAATCGGGCGAGTTTCTGCCTTCAGATGCAGTAGCAATTTCTCGAGTTCGTCAATCCGTTCGCGAGATATGGGAGTTTGAAGTTAAGGAATGGTTGAGAAACCATCAAAATTTTCGCAAGTCTGATACTCGAAACCAATAACTACTATCGCCTAGGGCAAAAATACACATACCGTTGTAATCGGGCGAGTTTCTACTTTCAGATGCAACAGGAATTTCTCGAGTTCGTCAATCGGTTCGCGAGATATGGGAGTATGAAGTTAAGGAATGGTTGAGAAGCCATCAAAATTTCCGCAAGTCTGATTCTCGAAACCAATAACTACTATGGCCTAGGGCAAAAATACACATACCATTGTAATCGGGCGAGATTATGCTTTTAGATGCAACTGGAATTTCTCGAGTTGGTAATCCGTTCGCGAGATATGGGAGTTAGAAGTTAAGGAATGGTTGAGAAATCATCAAAATTTTCGCAAGTCTGATACTCGAAACCAATAACTACTATTGCCTTGGGCAAAAATACACATACCGTTGTAATCGGGCGAGCTTCTACTTTCAGATGCAGCAGGAACTTCTCGAGTTCGTCAATGCGTTAGCGAGATATGGGAGTTTGTAGTTAAGGAATGGTTGAGAAGCCATCAAAATTTTCGCAAGTCTGATACTCGAAACCAATAACTACTATGGCCTAGGGCAAAAATACACATACCATTGTAATCGGGCGAGATTATGCTTTTAGATGCAACTGGAATTTCTCGAGTTGGTAATCCGTTCGCGAGATATGGGAGTTTGTAGTTAAGGAATGGTTGAGAAACCATCAAAATTTTCGCAAGTCTGATACTCGAAACCAATAACTACTATTGCCTAGGGCAAAAATACACACACCGTTGTAATCGGGCGAGTTTCTGCTTTCAGATGCAGTAGGAATTTCTCGAGTTCGACAATCGGTTCGTGAGATATGGGAGTTTGAAGTTAAGGAATGGTTGAGAAACCATCAAAATTTTCGCTGGTCTGATACTCGAAACCAATAACTGGAATGGCCTAGGGGAAAAGTACACATACCACAGTAATCGGGCGATCTTCTACCTTCAGATGCAACAGGAATTTCTCGAGTTCGTCGATCCGTTCGCGAGATATGGGAGTTTGAAGTTAAGGAATGGTTGAGAAGCCATCAAAATTTTCGCAAGTCTGATTCTCGAAACCAATAACTACTATGGCCTAGGGCAAAAATACACATACCCTTGTAATCGGGCGAGATTATGCTTTTAGATGCAACTGGAATTTCTCGAGTTTGTAATCCGTTTGCGAGATATGGGAGTTTGAAGTTAAGGAATGGTTGAGAAACCATCAAAATTTTCGCAAGTCTGATACTCGAAACCAATAACTACTATCGCCTAGGGCAAGAATACACATACCGCTGTAATCGGGCGAGTTTCTACTTTCAGATGCAACAGGAATTTCTCGAGTTCGTCAATCCGTTCGCGAGATATGGGAGTATGAAGTTAAGGAATGGTTGAGAAGCCATCAAAATTTTCGCAAGTCTGATTCTCGAAACCAATAACTACTATGGCCTAGGGCAAAAATACACATACCATTGTAATCGGGCGAGATTATGCTTTTAGATGCAACTGGAATTTCTCGAGTTGGTAATCCGTTCGCGAGATATGGGAGTTTGAAGTTAAGGAATGGTTGAGAAATCATCAAAATTTTCGCAAGTCTGATACTCGAAACCAATAACTACTATTGCCTTGGGCAAAAATACACATACCGTTGTAATCGGGCGAGCTTCTACTTTCAGATGCAGCAGGAATTTCTCGAGTTCGTCAATGCGTTCGCGAGATATGGGAGTTTGAAGTTATGGAATGGTTGAGAAGCCATCAAAATTTTCGCAAGTCTGATACTCGAAACCAATAACTACTATTGCCTAGGGCAAAAATACACACACCGTTGTAATCGGGCGAGTTTCTGCTTTCAGATGCAGTAGGAATTTCTCGAGTTCGACAATCCGTTCGCGAGATATGGGAGTTTGAAGTTAAGGAATGGTTGAGAAACCATCAAAATTTTCGCTGATCTGATACTCGAAACCAATAACTGGAATGGCCTAGGGGAAAAGTACACATAACACAGTAATCGGGCGATCTTCTACCTTCAGATGCAACAGGAATTTCTCGAGTTCGTCAATCCGTTCGCGAGATATGGGAGTTTGAAGTTAAGGAATGGTTGAGAAGCCATCAAAATTTTCGCAAGTCTGATACTCGAAACCAATAACTGCTATGGCCTAGGGCAAAAATTCACATACCATTGTAATCGGGCGAGATTATGCTTTTAGATGCAACTGGAATTTCTCGAGTTGGTAATCCGTTCGCGAGATATGGGAGTTTAAAGTTAAGGAATGTTTGAGAAACCATCAAAATTTTCGCAAGTCTGATACTCGAAACCAATAACTAATATTGCCTAGGGCAAAAATACACATACCGTTGTAATCGATCGAGCTTCTGATTTCAGATGCAACAGGAATTTCACGAGTGCGTCAATCCGTTCGCGAGATATGGGAGTTTGAAGTTAAGGAACGGTTGAGAAACTATCAAAATTTTAGTAAGTCTGATACTCGAAACCAATAACTACTAATGCCTAGGGCAAAAATACACACACCGTTGTAATCGGTCGAGTTTCTACTTTCAGATGCAACAGGAATTTCTCGAGTTCGTCAATCCGTTCGCGAGATATGGGAGTTTGAAGTTAAGGAATGGTTGAGAAGCCATCAAAATTTTCGCAAGTCTGATACTCGAAACCAATAACTGCTATGGCCTAGGGCAAAATTACACATACTATTGTAATCGGGCGAGATTATGCTTTTAGATGCAACTGGAATTTCACGAGCTGGTAATCCGTTCGCGAGATATGGGAGTTTGAAGTTAAGGAACGGTTGAGAAACCATCAAAATTTTCGCAAGTCTGATACTCGAAACCAATAACTACTAATGCCTAGGGCAAAAATACACACACCGTTGTAATCGGTCGAGTTTCTACTTTCAGATGCAACAGGAATTTCTCGAGTTCGTCAATCCGTTCGCGAGATATGGGAGTTTGAAGTTAAGGAATGGTTGAGAAACCATCAGAATTTTCGCAAGTCTGATACTCGAAACCAATAACTGCTATGGCCTAGGGCAAAAATTCACATACCATTGTAATCGGGCGAGATTATGCTTTTAGATGCAACTGGAATTTCTCGAGTTGGTAATCCGTTCGCGAGATATGGGAGTTTAAAGTTAAGGAATGTTTGAGAAACCATCAAAATTTTCGCAAGTCTGATACTCGAAACCAATAACTAATATTGCCTAGGGCAAAAATACACATACCGTTGTAATCGATCGAGCTTCTGATTTCAGATGCAACAGGAATTTCACGAGTGCGTCAATCCGTTCGCGAGATATGGGAGTTTGAAGTTAAGGAACGGTTGAGAAACTATCAAAATTTTAGTAAGTCTGATACTCGAAACCAATAACTACTAATGCCTAGGGCAAAAATACACACACCGTTGTAATCGGTCGAGTTTCTACTTTCAGATGCAACAGGAATTTCTCGAGTACGTCAATCCGTTCGCGAGATATGGGAGTTTGAAGTTAAGGAATGGTTGAGAAGCCATCAAAATTTTCGCAAGTCTGATACTCGAAACCAATAACTGCTATGGCCTAGGGCAAAATTACACATACTATTGTAATCGGGCGAGATTATGCTTTTAGATGCAACTGGAATTTCACGAGCTGGTAATCCGTTCGCGAGATATGGGAGTTTGAAGTTAAGGAACGGTTGAGAAACCATCAAAATTTTCGCAAGTCTGATAATCGAAACCAATAACTAATATTGCCTAGGGCAAAAATACACATACCGTTGTAATCGATCGAGCTTCTGATTTCAGATGCAACAGGAATTTCACGAGTGCGTCAATCCGTTCGCGAGATATGGGAGTTTGAAGTTAAGGAACGGTTGAGAAACTATCAAAATTTTAGTAAGTCTGATACTCGAAACCAATAACTACTAATGCCTAGGGCAAAAATACACACACCGTTGTAATCGGTCGAGTTTCTACTTTCAGATGCAACAGGAATTTCTCGAGTTCGTCAATCCGTTCGCGAGATATGGGAGTTTGAAGTTAAGGAATGGTTGAGAAGCCATCAAAATTTTCGCAAGTCTGATACTCGAAACCAATAACTGCTATGGCCTAGGGCAAAATTACACATACTATTGTAATCGGGCGAGATTATGCTTTTAGATGCAACTGGAATTTCACGAGCTGGTAATCCGTTCGCGAGATATGGGAGTTTGAAGTTAAGGAACGGTTGAGAAACAATCAAAATTTTCGCAAGTCTGATACTCGAAACCAATAACTACTAATGCCTAGGGCAAAAATACACACACCGTTGTAATCGGTCGAGTTTCTACTTTCAGATGCAACAGGAATTTCTCGAGTTCGTCAATCTGTTCGCGAGATATGGGAGTTTGAAGTTAAGGAATGGTTGAGAAGCCATCAAAATTTTCGCAAGTCTGATACTCGAAACCAATAACTGCTATGGCCTAGGGCAAAATTACACATACTATTGTAATCGGGCGAGATTATGCTTTTAGATGCCACTGGAATTTCACGAGCTGGTAATCCGTTCGCGAGATATGGGAGTTTGTAGTTAAGGAATGGTTGAGAAACCATCAAAATTTCGCAAGTCTGATACTCGAAACCAATAACTACTATTGCCTAGGGCAAAAATACACATACCGTTGTAATCGGGCGAGTTTCTGCTTTCAGATGCAGTAGGAATTTCTCGAGATCGACAATCCGATCGCGAGATATGGGAGTTTGAAGTTAAGGAATGGTTGAGAAACCATCAAAATTTTCGCTGGTCTGATACTCGAAACCAATAACTGGAATGGCCTAGGGGAAAAGTACACATACCACTGTAATCGGGCGATCTTCTACCTTCAGATGCAACAGGAATTTCTCGAGTTCGTCAATCCGGTTCGTGAGATATGGGAGTTTGAAGTTAAGGAATGGTTGAGAAACCATCAAAATTTTCGCAAATCTGATACTCGAAACCAATAACTGGAATGGCCTAGGGGAAAAGTACACATACCACTGTAATCGGGCGAGTTTCTGCCTTCAGATGCAGTAGGAATTTCTCGAGTTCGTCAATCCGTTCGCGAGATATGGGAGTTTGAAGTTAAGGAATGGTTGAGAAACCATCAAAATTTTCGCAAGTCTGATACTCGAAACCAATAACTACTATTGCCTAGGGTAAAAATACACACACCGTTGTAATCGGGCGAGTTTCTGCTTTCAGATGCAGTAGGAATTTCTCGAGTTCGACAATCCGTTCGCGAGATATGGGAGTTTGAAGTTAAGGAATGCTTGAGAAGCCATCATAATTTTCGCAAGTCTGATTCTCGAAACCAATAACTACTATGGCCTAGGGCAAAGATACACATACCATTGTAATCGGGCTAGATTATGCTTTTAGATGCAACTGGAATTTCTCGAGTTGGTAATCCGTTTGCGAGATATGGGAGTTTGAAGTTAAGGAATGGTTGAGATACCATCAAAATTTTCGCAAGTCTGATACTCGAAACCAATAACTACTATCGCCTATGGCAAAAATACACATACCGTTGTAATCGGGCGAGTTTCTACTTTCAGATGCAGCAGGAATTTCTCGAGTTCGTCAATGCGTCCGCGAGATATGGGAGTTTGAAGTTAAGGAATGGTTGAGAAGCCATCAAATTTTCGCAAGTCTGATACTCGAAACCAATAACTACTATGGCCTAGGGCAAAAATACACATACCATTGAAATCGGGCGAGATTATGCTTTTAGATGCAACTGGAATTTCTCGAGTTGGTAATCCGTTCGCGAGATATGGGAGTTTGTAGTTAAGGAATGGTTGAGAAACCATCAAAATTTTCGCAAGTCTGATACGCGATACCAATAACTACTATTGCCTAGGGCAAAAATACACACACCGTTGTAATCGGGCGAGTTTCTGCTTTCAGATGCAGTAGGAATTTCTCGAGTTCGACAATCCGTTCGCGAGATATGTGGAGTTTGAAGTTAAGGAATGGTTGAGAAACCATCAAAATTTTCGCTGGTCTGATACTCGAAACCAATAACTGAAATGGCCTAGGGGAAAAGTACACATACCACAGTAATCGGGCGATCTTCTACCTCAGATGCAACAGGAATTTCTCGAGTTCGTCAATCCGTTCGCGAGATATGGGAGTTTGAAGTTAAGGAATGGTTGAGAAACCATCAAAGTTTTCGCTGGTCTGATACTCGAAACCAATAACTGCTATGGCCTAGGCAAAATTACACATACTATTGTAAATCGGGCGAGATTATGCTTTTAGATGCAACTGGAATTTCACGAGCTGGTAATCCGTTCGCGAGATATGGGAGTTTGAAGTTAAGGAATGGTTGAGAAACCATCAAAATTTTCGCTGGTCTGATACTCGAAACCAATAACTGGAATGGCCTAGGGGAAAAGTACACATACCACTGTAATCGGGCGATCTTCTACCTTCAGATGCAACAGGAATTTCTCGAGTTCGTCAATCCGTTCGCGAGATATGGGAGTTTGAAGTTAAGGAATGTTGAGAAACCATCAAAATTTTCGCAAGTCTGATACGCGATACCAATAACTACTATTGCCTAGGGCAAAAATACACACACCGTTGTAATCGGGCGAGTTTCTGCTTTCAGATGCAGTAGGAATTTCTCGAGTTCGACAATCCGTTCGCGAGATATGGGAGTTTGAAGTTAGGAATGCTTGAGAAGCCATCATAATTTTCGCAAGTCTGATTCTCGAAACCAATAACTACTATGGCCTAGGGCAAAGATACACATACCATTGTAATCGGGCTAGATTATGCTTTTAGATGCAACTGGAATTTCTCGAGTTGGTAATCCGTTTGCGAGATATGGGAGTTTGAAGTTAAGGAATGGTTGAGATACCATCAAAATTTTCGCAAGTCTGATACTCGAAACCAATAACTACTATCGCCTATGGCAAAAATACACATACCGTTGTAATCGGGCGAGTTTCTACTTTCAGATGCAGCAGGAATTTCTCGAGTTCGTCAATGCGTCCGCGAGATATGGGAGTTTGAAGTTAAGGAATGGTTGAGAAGCCATCAAAATTTTCGCAAGTCTGATACTCGAAACCAATAACTACTATTGCCTAGGGCAAAAATACACATACCGTTGTAATCGGGCGAGTTTCTACTTTCAGATGCAACTGAATTTCTCGAGTTGGTAATCCGTTCGCGAGATATGGGAGTTTGAAGTTAAGGAATGGTTGAGAAACCATCAAAATTTTCGCAAGTCTGATACTCGAAACCAATAACTACAAATGCCTAGGGCAAAAATACACATTACGTTGTAATCGGGCGATCTTCTACTTTCAGATGCAACAGGAATTTCTCGAGTTCGTCAATCCGTTCGCGAGATATAGGAGTTTGAAATTAAGGAATGGTTGAGAAACCATCAAAATTTTCGCAAGTCTGATACTCGAAACCAATAACTACTAATGCCTAGGGCAAAAATACACACACCGTTGTAATCGGTCGAGTTTCTACTTTCAGATGCAACAGGAGTCTCTCGAGTTCGTCAATCCGTTCGCGAGATATGGGAGTTTGAAGTTAAGGAATGGTTGAGAAGCCTTCAAAATTTTCGCAAGTCTGATACTCGAAACCAATAACTGCTATGGCCTAGGGCAAAATTACACATACTATTGTAATCGGGCGAGATTATGCTTTTAGATGCAACTGGAATTTCACGAGCTGGTAATCCGTTCGCGAGATATGGGAGTTTGAAGTTAAGGAATGGTTGAGAAACCATCAAAATTTTCGCTGGTCTGATACTCGAAACCAATAACTGGAATGGCCTAGGGGAAAAGTACACATACCACTGTAATCGGGCGATCTTCTACCTTCAGATGCAACAGGAATTTCTCGAGTTCGTCAATCCGTTCGCGAGATATGGGAGTTTGAAGTTAAGGAATGGTTGAGAAACCATCAAAATTTTCGCAAATCTGATACTCGAAACCAATAACTGGAATGGCATAGGGGGGAAAAGTACACATACCACTGTAATCGGGCGAGTTTCTGCCTTCAGATGCAGTAGGAAATTCTCGAGTTCGTCATTCCGTTCGCGAGGTATGGGAGTTTGAAGTTAAGGAATGGTTGAGAAGCCATCAAAATTTTCGCAAATCTGATACTCGAAACCAATAACTACTATTACCTAGGGCAAAAATAAACATACCGTTGTAATCGATCGAGCTTCTTATTTCAGATGCAACAGGAATTTCTCGAGTGCGTCAATCCGTTCGCGAGATATGGGAGTTTGAAGTTAAGGAACGGTTGAGAAACTATCAAAATTTTCGCAAATCTGATACTCGAAACCAATAACTACTATTACCTAGGGCAAAAATACACACACCGTTGTAATCGGTCGAGTTTCTACTTTCAGATGCAACAGGAATTTCTCGAGTTCGTCAATCCGTTCGCGAGATATGGGAGTTTGAAGTTAAGGAATGGTTGAGAAACCATCAAAATTTTCGCTGGTCTGATACTCGAAACCAATAACTGGAATGGCCTAGGGGAAAAGTACACATACCACAGTAATCGGGCGATCTTCTACCTTCAGATGCAACAGGAATTTCTCGAGTTCGTCATTCCGTTCGCGAGATATGGGAGTTTGAAGTTAAGGAATGGTTGAGAAACCATCAAAATTTTCGCAAATCTGATACTCGAAACCAATAACTACTATTGCCTAGGGCAAAAATACACATACCGTTGTAAATGGGCGAGTTTCTGCTTTCAGATGCAGCAGGAATTTCTCGAGTTCGTCATTCCGTTCGCGAGATATGGGAGTTTGAAGTTAAGGAATGGTTGAGAAACCATCAAAATTTTCGCAAGTCTGATACTCGAAACCAATAACTACTATTGCCTAGGGCAAAAATACACATACCGTTGTAATCGGGCGAGTTTCTACTTTCAGATGCAACTGAATTTCTCGAGTTGGTAATCCGTTCGCGAGATATGGGAGTTTGAAGTTAAGGAATGGTTGAGAAACCATCAAAATTTTCGCAAGTCTGATACTCGAAACCAATAACTACAAATGCCTAGGGCAAAAATACACATTACGTTGTAATCGGGCGATCTTCTACTTTCAGATGCAACAGGAATTTCTCGAGTTCGTCAATCCGTTCGCGAGATATAGGAGTTTGAAATTAAGGAATGGTTGAGAAACCATCAAAATTTTCGCAAGTCTGATACTCGAAACCAATAACTACTAATGCCTAGGGCAAAAATACACACACCGTTGTAATCGGTCGAGTTTCTACTTTCAGATGCAACAGGAGTCTCTCGAGTTCGTCAATCCGTTCGCGAGATATGGGAGTTTGAAGTTAAGGAATGGTTGAGAAGCCTTCAAAATTTTCGCAAGTCTGATACTCGAAACCAATAACTGCTATGGCCTAGGGCAAAATTACACATACTATTGTAATCGGGCGAGATTATGCTTTTAGATGCAACTGGAATTTCACGAGCTGGTAATCCGTTCGCGAGATATGGGAGTTTGAAGTTAAGGAATGGTTGAGAAACCATCAAAATTTTCGCTGGTCTGATACTCGAAACCAATAACTGGAATGGCCTAGGGGAAAAGTACACATACCACTGTAATCGGGCGATCTTCTACCTTCAGATGCAACAGGAATTTCTCGAGTTCGTCAATCCGTTCGCGAGATATGGGAGTTTGAAGTTAAGGAATGGTTGAGAAACCATCAAAATTTTCGCAAATCTGATACTCGAAACCAATAACTGGAATGGCATAGGGGAAAAGTACACATACCACTGTAATCGGGCGAGTTTCTGCCTTCAGATGCAGTAGGAAATTCTCGAGTTCGTCATTCCGTTCGCGAGGTATGGGAGTTTGAAGTTAAGGAATGGTTGAGAAGCCATCAAAATTTTCGCAAATCTGATACTCGAAACCAATAACTACTATTACCTAGGGCAAAAATAAACATACCGTTGTAATCGATCGAGCTTCTTATTTCAGATGCAACAGGAATTTCTCGAGTGCGTCAATCCGTTCGCGAGATATGGGAGTTTGAAGTTAAGGAACGGTTGAGAAACTATCAAAATTTTCGCAAGTCTGATACTCGAAACCAATAACTACAAATGCCTAGGGCAAAAATACACATTACGTTGTAATCGGGCGATCTTCTACTTTCAGATGCAACAGGAATTTCTCGAGTTCGTCAATCCGTTCGCGAGATATAGGAGTTTGAAATTAAGGAATGGTTGAGAAACCATCAAAATTTTCGCAAGTCTGATACTCGAAACCAATAACTACTAATGCCTAGGGCAAAAATACACACACCGTTGTAATCGGTCGAGTTTCTACTTTCAGATGCAACAGGAATTTCTCGAGTTCGTCAATCCGTTCGCGAGATATGGGAGTTTGAAGTTAAGGAATGGTTGAGAAGCCATCAAAATTTTCGCAAGTCTGATACTCGAAACCAATAACTACTATGGCCTAGGGCAATAATACACATACCATTGTAATCGGGCGAGATTATGCTTTTAGATGCAACTGAATTTCTCGAGTTGGTAATCCGTTCGCGAGATATGGGAGTTTGAAGTTAAGGAATGGTTGAGAAATCATCAAAATTTTCGCAAGTCTGATACTCGAAACCAATAACTACTAATGCCTAGGGCAAAAATACACACACCGTTGTAATCGGGCGAGTTTCTACATTCAGATGCAACAGGAATTTCTCGAGTTCGTCAATCCGTTCGCGAGATATGGGAGTTTGAAGTTAAGGAATGGTTGAGAAGCCATCAAAATTGTCGCAAGTCTGATACTCGAAACCAATAACTGCTATGGCCTGGGGCAAAATTACACATACTATTGTAATCGGGCGAGATTATGCTTTTAGATGCAACTGGAATTTCTCGAGTTGGTAATCCGTTCGCGAGATATCGGAGTTTGTAGTTAAGGAATGGTTGAGAAACCATCAAAATTTTCGCACGTCTGATACTCGAAACCAATAACTACTATTGCCTAGGGCAAAAATACACATACCGTTGTATTCGGGCGAGTTTCTACTTTCAGATGCAACAGGAATTTCTCGAGTTCGTCAATCCGTTCGCGAGATATGGGAGTTTGAAGTTAAGGAATGGTTGAGAAGCCATCAAAATTTTGGCAAGTCTGATACTCGAAACCAATAACTACAAATGCCTAGGGCAAAAATACACATTACGTTGTAATCGGGCGATCTTCTACTTTCAGATGCAACAGGAATTTCTCGAGTTCGTCAATCCGTTCGCGAGATATGGGAGTTTGAAATTAAGGAATGGTTGAGAAACCATCAAAATTTTCGCAAGTCTGATACTCGAAACCAATAACTGCTATGGCCTAGGGCAAAAATACACATACCATTGTAATCGGGCGAGATTATGCTTTTAGATGCAACTGGAATTTCTCGAGTTGGTAATCCGTTCGCGAGATATGGGAGTTTAAAGTTAAGGAATGGTTGAGAAACCATCAAAATTTTCGCAAGTCTGATACTCGAAACCAATAACTACTATTGCCTAGGGCAAAAATACACATACCGTTGTAATCGGGCGAGCTTCTACTTTCAGATGCAACAGGAATTTCTCGAGTTCGTCAATCCGTTCGCGAGATATGGGAGTTTGAAGTTAAGGAATGGTTGAGAAGCCATCAAAATTTTCGCAAGCCTGATACTCGAAACCAATAACTGCTATGGCCTAGGGCAAAATTACACATACTATTGTAATCGGGCGAGATTATGCTTTTAGATGCAACTGGAATTTCTCGAGTTGGTAATCCGTTCGCGAGATATGGGAGTTTAAAGTTAAGGAATGGTTGAGAAACCATCAAAATTTTCGCAAGTCTGATACTCGAAACCAATAACTACTATTGCCTAGGGCAAAAATACACATACCGTTGTAATCGATCGAGCTTCTGATTTCAGATGCAACAGGAATTTCACGAGTGCGTCAATCCGTTCGCGAGATATGGGAGTTTGAAATTAAGGAACGGTTGAGAAACTATCAAAATTTTAGTAAGTCTGATACTCGAAACAAATAACTACTAATGCCTAGGGCAAAAATACACACACCGTTGTAATCGGGCGTGTTTCTGCTTTCAGATGCAGTAGGAATTTCTCGAGTTCGTCAATCCGTTCGCGAGATATGGGAGTTTGAAGTTAAGGAATGGTTGAGAAACCATCAAAATTTTCGCAAATCTGATGCTAGAAACGAATAACTGGAATGACCTAGGGAAAAAGTACACATTCCACTATAATCGGGCGAGTTTCTGCTTTCAGATGCAACTGGAATTTCTCCAGTTCGTCAATCCGTTCACGAGATATGGGAGTTTGAAGTTAAGGAATGGTTGAGAAACCATCAAAATTTTCGCTGGTCTGATACTCGAAACCAATAACTGGAATGGCCTAGGGGAAAAGTACACACCCCATTGTAATCGGGCGAGTTTCTACTTTCAGATGCAACAGGAATTTCTCGAGTTCGTCGACCGTTCGCGAGATATGGGAGTTTGAAGTTAAGGAATGGTTGAGAAATCATCAAAATTTTCGCAAGTCTGATACTCGAAACCAATAACTACTATTGCCTTGGGCAAAAATACACATACCGTTGTAATCGGACGAGCTTCTACTTTCAGATGCAGCAGGAATTTCTCGAGTTCGTCAATGCGTTCGCGAGATGTGGGAGTTTGAAGTTAAGGAATGGTTGAGAAGCCATCAAAATTTTCGCAAATCTGATACTCGAAACCAGTAACTACTATGGCCTAGGGCAAAAATACACATACCATTGTAATCGGGCGAGATTATGCTTTTAGATGCAACTGGAATTTCTCGAGTTCGACAATCCGTTCGCGAGATATGGGAGTTTGAAGTTAAGGAATGGTTGAGAAACCATCAAAATATTCGCTGGTCTGATACTCGAAACCAATAACTGGAATGGCCTAGGGGAAAAGTACACATACCACAGTAATCGGGCGATCTTCTACCTTCAGATGCAACAAGAATTTCTCGAGTTCGTCAATCCGTTCGCGAGATATGGGAGTTTGAAGTTAAGGAATGGTTGAGAAATCATCAAAATTTTCGCAAGTCTGATACTCGAAACCAATAACTACTATTGCCTTGGGCAAAAATACACATACCGTTGTAATCGGGCGAGCTTCTACTTTCAGATGCAACAGGAATTTCTCGAGTTCGTCAATCCGTTCGCGAGATATGGGAGTTTGAAGTTAAGGAATGGTTGAGAAGCCATCAAAATTTTCGCAAGTCTGATTCTCGAAACCAATAACTACTATTGCCTAGGGCAAAAATACACATACCGTGTAATCGGGCGAGTTTCTACTTTCAGATGCAACAGGAATTTCTCGAGTTCGTCAATCCGTTCGCGAGATATGGGAGTTTGAAGTTAAGGAATGGTTGAGAAACCATCAAAATTTTCGCAAGTCTGATACTCGAAACGAATAACTACAAATGCCTAGGGCAAAAATACACATTACGTTGTAATCGGGCGATCTTCTACTTTCAGATGCAACAGGAATTTCTCGAGTTCGTCAATCCGTTCGCGAGATATGGGAGTTTGAAATTAAGGAATGGTTGAGAAACCATCAAAATTTTCGCAAGTCTGATACTCGAAACCAATAACTGCTATGTCCTAGGGCAAAAATACACATACCGTTGTAATCGGGCGAGTTTCTGCTTTCAGATGCAGTAGGAATTTCTCGAGTTCGTCAATCCGTTCGCGAGATATGGGAGTTTGAAGTTAAGGAATGGTTGAGAAACCATCAAAATTTTCGCTGGTCTGATACTCGAAACCAATAACTGGAATGGCCTAGGGGAAAAGTACACATACCACTGTAATCGGGCGATCTTCTACCTTCAGATGCAACAGGAATTTCTCGAGTTCGTCAATCCGTTCGCGAGATATGGGAGTTTGAAGTTAAGGAATGGTTGAGAAACCATCAAAATTTTCGCAAATCTGAAACTCGAAACCAATAACTGGAATGGCCTAGGGGAAAAGTACACATACCACTGTAATCGGGCGAGTTTCTGCTTTCAGATGCAGTAGGAATTTCTCGAGTTCGTCAATCCGTTCGCGAGAGATGGGAGTTTGAAGTTAAGGAATGGTTGAGAAACCATTAAAATTTTCGCAAATCTGATGCTAGAAACGAATAACTGGAATGACCTAGGGAAAAAGTACACATACCACTATAATCGGGCGAGTTTCTGCTTTCAGATGCAACTGGAATTTCTCCAGTTCGTCAATCCGTTCACGAGATATGGGAGTTTGAAGTTAAGGAATGGTTGAGAAACCATCAAAATTTTCGCAAATCTGATGCTAGAAACGAAAAACTGGAATGACCTAGGGAAAAAGTACACATACCACTATAATCGGGCGAGTTTCTGCTTTCAGATGCAACTGGAATTTCTCCAGTTCGTCAATCCGTTCACGAGATATGGGAGTTTGAAGTTAAGGAATGGTTGAGAAACCATCAAAATTTTCGCAAGTCTGATACTCGAAACCAATAACTACTATTGCCTAGGGCAAAAATACACATACTGTGTAATCGGGCGAGTTTCTACTTTTAGATGCAACAGGAATTTCTCGAGTTCGCCAATCCGTTCGCGAGATATGGGAGTTTGAAGTTAAGGAATGGTTGAGAAGCCATCAAAATTTTCGCTGGTCTGATACTCGAAACCAATAACTGGAATGGCCTAGGGGAAAAGTACACATACCACTGTAATCGGGCGATCTTCTACCTTCAGATGCAACAGGAATTTCTCGAGTTCGTCAATCCGTTCGCGAGATATGGGAGTTTGAAGTTAAGGAATGCTTGAGAAACCATCAAAATTTTCGCAAATCTGATACTCGAAACCAATAACTGGAATGGCCTAGGGGAAAAGTACACATACCACTGTAATCGGGCGATTTACTGCTTTCAGATGCAGTAGGAATTTCTCGAGTTCGTCAATCCGTTCGCGAGATATGGGAGTTTGAAGTTAAGGAATGGTTGAGAAACCACAAAAATTTTCGCAAATCTGATGCTAGAAACGAATAACTGGAATGACCTAGGGAAAAAGTACACATACCACTATAATCGGGCGAGTTTCTGCTTTCAGATGCAACTGGAATTGCTCCAGTTCGTCAATCCGTTCACGAGATATGGAAGTTTGAAGTTAAGGAATGGTTGAGAAACCATCAAAATTTTCGCTGCTCTGATACTCGAAACCAATAACTGGAATGGCCTAGGGGAAAAGTACACACCCCATTGTAATCGGGCGAGTTTCTACTTTCAGATGCAACAGGAATTTCTCGAGTTCGTCGATCCGTTCGCGAGATATGGGAGTTTGAAGTTAAGGAATGGTTGAGAAACCATCAAAATTTTCGCAAGTCTGATACTCGAAACCAATAACTACTATTGCCTAGGGCAAAAATACACATACCGTGTAATCGGGCGAGTTTCTACTTTCAGATGCAACAGGAATTTCTCGAGTTCGTCAATCCGTTCGCGAGATATGGGAGTTTGAAGTTAAGGAATGGTTGAGGAGCCATCAAAATTTTCGCAAGTCTGATTCTCGAAACCAATAACTACTATGGCCTAGGGCAAAAATACACATACCATTATAATCGGGCGAGATTATGCTTTTAGATGCAACTGGAAATTCTCGAGTTGGTAATCCGTTCGCGAGATATGGGAGTTTGAAGTTAAGGAATGGTTGAGAAATCATCAAAATTTTCGCAAGTCTGATACGCGAAACCAATAACTACTATTGCCTTGGGCAAAAATACACATACCGTTGTAATCGGGCGAGCTTCTACTTTCAGATGCAGCAGGAATTTCTCGAGTTCGTCAATGTGTTCGCGAGATATGGGAGTTTGAAGTTAAGGAATGGTTGAGAAGCCGTCAAAATTTTCGCAAGTCTGATACTCGAAACCAATAACTACTATGGCCTAGGGCAAAAATACACATACCATTGTAATCGGGCGAGATTATGCTTTTAGATGCAACTGGAATTTCTCGAGTTGGTAATCCGTTCGCGAGATATAGGAGTTTGAAGTTAAGGAATGGTTGAGAAATCATCAAAATTTTCGCAAGTCTGATACTCGAAACCAATAACTACTATTGCCTTGGGCAAAAATACACATACCGTTGTAATCGGGCGAGCTTCTACTTTCAGATGCAGTAGGAATTTCTCGAGTTCGTCAATGCGTTCGCGATATATGGGAGTTTGAAGTTAAGGAATGGTTGAGAAGCCGTCAAAATTTTCGCAAATATGATACTCGAAACCAATAACTACAAAGGCCTAGGTGAAAAATACACATACGTTGTAATCGGGCGAGTTTCTACTTTCACACGCAACAGAAATTATTCGGATTCGTCAATCCGTTCGCGAAATGTCGGAGTTGGGAGTTAAGAGATGGTTGCGAAACCATCAAAATTTTCGCTGGTGTGATACTCGACACCAATAACAGGAATGGCCTACGGGTAAAGTACACACACCACTGTAATCGGGCGAGTTTCCACTTTCAGATGCAACAGGAATTTCTCGAGTTCGTCAATCCGTTCGCGAAATATCGGAGTTTGGAATTAAGAGATGGTTGCGAAACCATCAAAATTTTCGCTGGTGTGATACTCGACACCAATAACAGGAATGGCCTACGGGTAAAGTACACACACCATTGTAATCGGGCGAGTTTCCACTTTCAGATGCAACAGAAATTTCTCGAGTTCGTCAACCCGTTCGCGAGATATGGGAGTTCGAAGTTAAGGAATGGTTGAAAAACCAACAAAATTTTCGCAAGTCTGATACTCGAAACCAATAACTACAAAGGCCTAGGTGAAAAATACACATACGTTGTAATCGGGCGAGTTTCTACTTTCACACGCAACAGAAATTATTCGGATTCGTCAATCCGTTCGCGAAATGTCGGAGTTGGGAGTTAAGAGATGGTTGAGAAACCATCAAAACTTTCGCAAGTCTGATATTCGATAACAATAACTGGAGTGGCCTAGGGGAAAGTACACACACCATAGAAAACGGGCGAGTTTCTGCTTTCAGATGCAACAGAAATTTCTCGAGTTCGTCAATCCCATCACGAGATATGGGAGTTTGAAGTTAAGGAATGCTTGTGGAACCATCAAAATGTCCGAAAGTCTGATTCTCGAAACCAATAACTACAAAGGCCTAGGGGAAAAATACACATACCGTTGTAATCGGACGAGTGTCTACTTTCACATGCAACAGGAATTTCTCGAGTTCGTCAATCCATTCGCTAGATATGGAAGTGTGAAGTTAAGGAATGGTTGAGAAACCATCAAAATTTTCGCAAGTCTGATACTCGAAACCAATAACTGGAATGGCCTAGGGGAAAAGTACACACACAATTGTAGTCGGGCGAGTTTCTACTTTCAGATGCAACACGAATTTCTCGAGTTCGTCAATCCTTTCGCGAGATATGGGAGTTTGAAGTTAAGGAATGGATGAGAAACCATCAAAATTTTCGCTGGTCTGATACTCGAAACCAATAACAGGAATGGCCTACGGGAAAAGTACACACACCATTGTAATCGGGCGAGTTTCCACTTTCAGATGCAGCAGAAATTTCTCGAGTTCGTCAAACCGTTCGCGAGATATGGGAGTTTGAATTTAAGTAATGGTTGAGAAACCATCAAAATTTTCGCTGGTCTGATACTCGAAACCAATAACTGGAATGGCCTAGGGGAAAGGTAAACACACCATTGTAATCGGGCGAGTTTCTGCTTTCAGATGCAACAGGAATTTCTCGAGTTCGTCAATCCGTTCGCGAAATATCGGAGTTTGGAATTAAGAGATGGTTGCGAAACCATCAAAATTTTCGCAAGTCTGATACTCGAAACCAATAACTGGAATGGCCTAGGGGAAAAGTACACACACAATTGTAATCGGGCGAGTTTCTACTTTCAGATGCAACAGGAATTTCTCGAGTTCGTCATTCCGTTCGCGAGATATGGGAGTTTGAAGTTAAGGAATGCTTGAGAAACGATCAAAATTTTCACAAGTCTAATTCTCGAAACAAATAACTACTATGATCTAGGGCAAAAATACACATACCGTAGTAATCGGGCGAGTTTCTGCTTTCAGATGCAACAGAAATTTCTCGAGTTCGTCAATCCGTTCGCGAGATATGGGAGTTTGAAGTTAAGGAATGCTTGAGGAACCATCAAAATTTTCGAAAGTCTAATTCTCGAAACCTATAACTACAAAGGCCTAGGGGAAAAAGCACATACCGTTGTAATCGGGCGAGATTCTACTTTCACATGCAACAAGAATTTCTCGAGTACGTCAATCCGTTCGCGAGATATGGAAGTGTGAAGTTAAGGAATGGTTGAGAAACCATCAAAATTTTCGCTGGTCTGATAATCGAAACCAATAACTGGAATGGCCTAGGGGAAAAGTACACACCCCATTGTAATCGGGCGAGTTTCTACTTTCAGATGCAACAGGAATTTCTCGAGTTCGTCATTCCGTTCGCGAGATATGGGAGTTTGAAGTTAAGGAATGCTTGAGAAACGATCAAAATTTTCACAAGTCTAATTCTCGAAACCAATAACTACAAAGGCCTAGGGGAAAAATGCACATACCGTTGTAATCGGGCGAGTTTCTACTTTCACATGCAACAAGAATTTCTCGAGTACGTCAATCCGTTCGCGAGATATGGAAGTGTGAAGTTAAGGAATGGTTGAGAAACCATCAAAATTTTCGCTGGTCTGATAATCGAAACCAATAACTGGAATGGCCTAGGGGAAAAGTACACACACCATTGTAATCGGGCGAGTTTCTACTTTCAGATGCAACAGGAATTTCTCGAGTACGTCAATCCGTTCGCGAGATATGGGAGTTTGAAGTTAAGGAATGGTTGAGAAACCATCAAAATTTTCGCGGGTCTGATACTCGAAACCAATAACTGGAATGGCCTAGGGGAAAAGTACACATACCATTGTAATCGGGCGAGTTTCTACTTTCAGATGCAACAGGAATTTCTCGAGTTCGTCATTCCGTTCGCGAGATATGGGAGTTTGAAGTTAAGGAATGCTTGAGAAACGATCAAAATTTTCACAAGTCTAATTCTCGAAACCAATAACTACTATGATCTAGGGCAAAAATACACATACCGTTGTAATCGGGCGAGTTTCTGCTTTCAGATGCAACAGAAATTTCTCGAGTTCGTCAATCCGTTCGCGAGATATGGGAGTTTGATATTAAGGAATGGTTGAGATACCATCAACATTTTCGCTGGTCTGATACTCGAAACCAATAACAGGAATGGCCTACGGGAAAAGTACACACACCATTGTAATCGGGCGAGTTTCCACTTTCAGATGCAGCAGAAATTTCTCGAGTTCGTCAAACCGTTCGCGAGATATGGGAGTTTGAAGTTAAGGAATGGATGAGAAACCATCAAAATTTTCGCTGGTCTGATACTCGAAACCAATAACAGGAATGGCCTACGGGAAAAGTACACACACCATTGTAATCGGGCGAGTTTCCACTTTCAGATGCAGCAGAAATTTCTCGAGTTCGTCAAACCGTTCGCGAGATATGGGAGTTTGAATTTAAGTAATGGTTGAGAAACCATCAAAATTTTCGCTGGTCTGATACTCGAAACCAATAACTGGAATGGCCTAGGGGAAAGGTACACATACCATTGTAATCGGGCGAGTTTCTGCTTTCAGATGCAACAGGAATTTCTCGAGTTCGTCAATCCGTTCGCGAAATATCGGAGTTTGGAATTAAGAGATGGTTGCGAAACCATCAAAATTTTCGCTGGTCTGATACTCGACACCAATAACAGGAATGGCCTACGGGTAAAGTACACACACCATTGTAATCGGGCGAGTTTCCACTTTCGGATGCAACAGAAATTTCTCGAGTTCGTCAACCCGTTCGCGAGATATGGGAGTTCGAAGTTAAGGAATGGTTGAAAAACCAACAAAATTTTCGCAAGTCTGATACTCGAAACCAATAACTACAAAGGCCTAGGTGAAAAATACACATACGTTGTAATCGGGCGAGTTTCTACTTTCACACGCAACAGAAATTATTCGGATTCGTCAATCCGTTCGCGAAATGTCGGAGTTGGGAGTTAAGAGATGGTTGAGAAACCATCAAAACTTTCGCAAGTCTGATATTCGATAACAATAACTGGAGTGGCCTAGGGGAAAGTACACACACCATAGAAATCGGGCGAGTTTCTGATTTCAGATGCAACAGAAATATCTCGAGTTCGTCAATCCCATCACGAGATATGGGAGTTTGAAGTTAAGGAATGCTTGAGGAACCATCAAAATGTCCGAAAGTCTGATTCTCGAAACCAATAACTACAAAGGCCTAGGGGAAAAATACACATACCGTTGTAATCGGACGAGTTTCTACTTTCACATGCAACAGGAATTTCTCGAGTTCGTCAATCCGTTCGCGAGATATGGAAGTGTGAAGTTAAGGAATGGTTGAGAAACCATCAAAATTTTCGCAAGTCTGATACTCGAAACCAATAACTGGAATGGCCTAGGGGAGAGTACACACAGAATTGTAATCGGGCGAGTTTCTACTTTCAGATGCAACAGGAATTTCTCGAGTTCGTCATTCCGTTCGCGAGATATGGGAGTTTGAAGTTAAGGAATGCTTGAGAAACGATCAAAATTTTCACAAGTCTAATTCTCGAAACAAATAACTACTATGATCTAGGGCAAAAATACACATACCGTAGTAATCGGGTGAGTTTCTGCTTTCAGATGCAACAGAAATTTCTCGAGTTCGTCAATCCCATCACGAGATATGGGAGTTTGAAGTTAAGGAATACTTGAGGAACCATCAAAATGTCCGAAAGTCTGATTCTCGAAACCAATAACTACAAACGCCTAGGGGAAAAATACACATACCGTTGTAATCGGACGAGTTTCTACTTTCACATGCAACAGGAATTTCTCGAGTTCGTCAATCCGTTCGCGAGATATGGAAGTGTGAAGTTAAGGAATGGTTGAGAAACCATCAAAATTTTCGCAAGTCTGATACTCGAAACCAATAACTGGAATGGCCTAGGGGAAAAGTACACACACAATTGTAATCGGGCGAGTTTCTACTTTCAGATGCAACAGGAATTTCTCGAGTTCGTCAATCCGTTCGCGAAATATCGGAGTTTGGAATTAAGAGATGGTTGCGAAACCATCAAAATTTTCGCTGGTGTGATACTCGACACCAATAACAGGAATGGCCTACGGGTAAAGTACACACACCATTGTAATCGGGCGAGTTTCCACTTTCAGATGCAACAGAAATTTCTCGAGTTCGTCAACCCGTTCGCGAGATATGGGAGTTCGAAGTTAAGGAATGGTTGAAAAACCAACAAAATTTTCGCAAGTCTGATACTCGAAACCAATAACTACAAAGGCCTAGGTGAAAAATACACATACGTTGTAATCGGGCGAGTTTCTACTTTCACACGCAACAGAAATTATTCGGATTCGTCAATCCGTTCGCGAAATGTCGGAGTTGGGAGTTAAGAGATGGTTGAGAAACCATCAAAACTTTCGCAAGTCTGATATTCGATAACAATAACTGGAGTGGCCTAGGGGAAAGTACACACACCATAGAAAACGGGCGAGTTTCTGCTTTCAGATGCAACAGAAATTTCTCGAGTTCGTCAATCCCATCACGAGATATGGGAGTTTGAAGTTAAGGAATGCTTGTGGAACCATCAAAATGTCCGAAAGTCTGATTCTCGAAACCAATAACTACAAAGGCCTAGGGGAAAAATACACATACCGTTGTAATCGGACGAGTGTCTACTTTCACATGCAACAGGAATTTCTCGAGTTCGTCAATCCATTCGCGAGATATGGAAGTGTGAAGTTAAGGAATGGTTGAGAAACCATCAAAATTTTCGCAAGTCTGATACTCGAAACCAATAACTGGAATGGCCTAGGGGAAAAGTACACACACAATTGTAGTCGGGCGAGTTTCTACTTTCACATGCAACAGGAATTTCTCGAGTTCGTCAATCCATTCGCGAGATATGGAAGTGTGAAGTTAAGGAATGGTTGAGAAACCATCAAAATTTTCGCAAGTCTGATACTCGAAACCAATAACTGGAATGGCCTAGGGGAAAAGTACACACACAATTGTAGTCGGGCGAGTTTCTACTTTCAGATGCAACACGAATTTCTCGAGTTCGTCAATCCTTTCGCGAGATATGGGAGTTTGAAGTTAAGGAATGGATGAGAAACCATCAAAATTTTCGCTGGTCTGATACTCGAAACCAATAACAGGAATGGCCTACGGGAAAAGTACACACACAATTGTAATCGGGCGAGTTTCTACTTTCAGATGCAACAGGAATTTCTCGAGTTCGTCATTCCGTTCGCGAGATATGGGAGTTTGAAGTTAAGGAATGCTTGAGAAACGATCAAAATTTTCACAAGTCTAATTCTCGAAACAAATAACTACTATGATCTAGGGCAAAAATACACATACCGTAGTAATCGGGCGAGTTTCTGCTTTCAGATGCAACAGAAATTTCTCGAGTTCGTCAATCCGTTCGCGAGATATGGGAGTTTGAAGTTAAGGAATGCTTGAGGAACCATCAAAATTTTCGAAAGTCTAATTCTCGAAACCTATAACTACAAAGGCCTAGGGGAAAAAGCACATACCGTTGTAATCGGGCGAGATTCTACTTTCACATGCAACAAGAATTTCTCGAGTACGTCAATCCGTTCGCGAGATATGGAAGTGTGAAGTTAAGGAATGGTTGAGAAACCATCAAAATTTTCGCTGGTCTGATAATCGAAACCAATAACTGGAATGGCCTAGGGGAAAAGTACACACCCCATTGTAATCGGGCGAGTTTCTACTTTCAGATGCAACAGGAATTTCTCGAGTTCGTCATTCCGTTCGCGAGATATGGGAGTTTGAAGTTAAGGAATGCTTGAGAAACGATCAAAATTTTCACAAGTCTAATTCTCGAAACCAATAACTACAAAGGCCTAGGGGAAAAATGCACATACCGTTGTAATCGGGCGAGTTTCTACTTTCACATGCAACAAGAATTTCTCGAGTACGTCAATCCGTTCGCGAGATATGGAAGTGTGAAGTTAAGGAATGGTTGAGAAACCATCAAAATTTTCGCTGGTCTGATAATCGAAACCAATAACTGGAATGGCCTAGGGGAAAAGTACACACACCATTGTAATCGGGCGAGTTTCTACTTTCAGATGCAACAGGAATTTCTCGAGTACGTCAATCCGTTCGCGAGATATGGGAGTTTGAAGTTAAGGAATGGTTGAGAAACCATCAAAATTTTCGCGGGTCTGATACTCGAAACCAATAACTGGAATGGCCTAGGGGAAAAGTACACATACCATTGTAATCGGGCGAGTTTCTACTTTCAGATGCAACAGGAATTTCTCGAGTTCGTCATTCCGTTCGCGAGATATGGGAGTTTGAAGTTAAGGAATGCTTGAGAAACGATCAAAATTTTCACAAGTCTAATTCTCGAAACCAATAACTACTATGATCTAGGGCAAAAATACACATACCGTTGTAATCGGGCGAGTTTCTGCTTTCAGATGCAACAGAAATTTCTCGAGTTCGTCAATCCGTTCGCGAGATATGGGAGTTTGATAT
The DNA here is from genome assembly GCF_051014685.1 of Ptiloglossa arizonensis. Classification (NCBI taxonomy): domain Eukaryota; kingdom Metazoa; phylum Arthropoda; class Insecta; order Hymenoptera; family Colletidae; genus Ptiloglossa; species Ptiloglossa arizonensis. The sequence goes on along the minus strand of NW_027478407.1, from coordinate 1,575,007 downwards.
TAAGGAATGGTTGAGATACCATCAACATTTTCGCTGGTCTGATACTCGAAACCAATAACAGGAATGGCCTACGGGAAAAGTACACACACCATTGTAATCGGGCGAGTTTCCACTTTCAGATGCAGCAGAAATTTCTCGAGTTCGTCAAACCGTTCGCGAGATATGGGAGTTTGAAGTTAAGGAATGGATGAGAAACCATCAAAATTTTCGCTGGTCTGATACTCGAAACCAATAACAGGAATGGCCTACGGGAAAAGTACACACACCATTGTAATCGGGCGAGTTTCCACTTTCAGATGCAGCAGAAATTTCTCGAGTTCGTCAAACCGTTCGCGAGATATGGGAGTTTGAATTTAAGTAATGGTTGAGAAACCATCAAAATTTTCGCTGGTCTGATACTCGAAACCAATAACTGGAATGGCCTAGGGGAAAGGTACACATACCATTGTAATCGGGCGAGTTTCTGCTTTCAGATGCAACAGGAATTTCTCGAGTTCGTCAATCCGTTCGCGAAATATCGGAGTTTGGAATTAAGAGATGGTTGCGAAACCATCAAAATTTTCGCTGGTCTGATACTCGACACCAATAACAGGAATGGCCTACGGGTAAAGTACACACACCATTGTAATCGGGCGAGTTTCCACTTTCGGATGCAACAGAAATTTCTCGAGTTCGTCAACCCGTTCGCGAGATATGGGAGTTCGAAGTTAAGGAATGGTTGAAAAACCAACAAAATTTTCGCAAGTCTGATACTCGAAACCAATAACTACAAAGGCCTAGGTGAAAAATACACATACGTTGTAATCGGGCGAGTTTCTACTTTCACACGCAACAGAAATTATTCGGATTCGTCAATCCGTTCGCGAAATGTCGGAGTTGGGAGTTAAGAGATGGTTGAGAAACCATCAAAACTTTCGCAAGTCTGATATTCGATAACAATAACTGGAGTGGCCTAGGGGAAAGTACACACACCATAGAAATCGGGCGAGTTTCTGATTTCAGATGCAACAGAAATATCTCGAGTTCGTCAATCCCATCACGAGATATGGGAGTTTGAAGTTAAGGAATGCTTGAGGAACCATCAAAATGTCCGAAAGTCTGATTCTCGAAACCAATAACTACAAAGGCCTAGGGGAAAAATACACATACCGTTGTAATCGGACGAGTTTCTACTTTCACATGCAACAGGAATTTCTCGAGTTCGTCAATCCGTTCGCGAGATATGGAAGTGTGAAGTTAAGGAATGGTTGAGAAACCATCAAAATTTTCGCAAGTCTGATACTCGAAACCAATAACTGGAATGGCCTAGGGGAGAGTACACACAGAATTGTAATCGGGCGAGTTTCTACTTTCAGATGCAACAGGAATTTCTCGAGTTCGTCATTCCGTTCGCGAGATATGGGAGTTTGAAGTTAAGGAATGCTTGAGAAACGATCAAAATTTTCACAAGTCTAATTCTCGAAACAAATAACTACTATGATCTAGGGCAAAAATACACATACCGTAGTAATCGGGTGAGTTTCTGCTTTCAGATGCAACAGAAATTTCTCGAGTTCGTCAATCCCATCACGAGATATGGGAGTTTGAAGTTAAGGAATACTTGAGGAACCATCAAAATGTCCGAAAGTCTGATTCTCGAAACCAATAACTACAAACGCCTAGGGGAAAAATACACATACCGTTGTAATCGGACGAGTTTCTACTTTCACATGCAACAGGAATTTCTCGAGTTCGTCAATCCGTTCGCGAGATATGGAAGTGTGAAGTTAAGGAATGGTTGAGAAACCATCAAAATTTTCGCAAGTCTGATACTCGAAACCAATAACTGGAATGGCCTAGGGGAAAAGTACACACACAATTGTAATCGGGCGAGTTTCTACTTTCAGATGCAACAGGAATTTCTCGAGTTCGTCAATCCGTTCGCGAAATATCGGAGTTTGGAATTAAGAGATGGTTGCGAAACCATCAAAATTTTCGCTGGTGTGATACTCGACACCAATAACAGGAATGGCCTACGGGTAAAGTACACACACCATTGTAATCGGGCGAGTTTCCACTTTCAGATGCAACAGAAATTTCTCGAGTTCGTCAACCCGTTCGCGAGATATGGGAGTTTGGAATTAAGAGATGGTTGCGAAACCATCAAAATTTTCGCTGGTCTGATACTCGACACCAATAACAGGAATGGCCTACGGGTAAAGTACACACACCATTGTAATCGGGCGAGTTTCCACTTTCAGATGCAACAGAAATTTCTCGAGTTCGTCAACCCGTTCGCGAGATATGGGAGTTCGAAGTTAAGGAATGGTTGAAAAACCAACAAAATTTTCGCAAGTCTGATACTCGAAACCAATAACTACAAAGGCCTAGGTGAAAAATACACATACGTTGTAATCGGGCGAGTTTCTACTTTCACACGCAACAGGAATTTCTCGAGTTCGTCAATCCGTTCGCGAGATATGGAAGTGTGAAGTTAAGGAATGGTTGAGAAACCATCAAAATTTTCGCAAGTCTGATACTCGAAACCAATAACTGGAATGGCCTAGGGGAGAGTACACACACAATTGTAATCGGGCGAGTTTCTACTTTCAGATGCAACAGGAATTTCTCGAGTTCGTCATTCCGTTCGCGAGATATGGGAGTTTGAAGTTAAGGAATGCTTGAGAAACGATCAAAATTTTCACAAGTCTAATTCTCGAAACAAATAACTACTATGATCTAGGGCAAAAATACACATACCGTAGTAATCGGGTGAGTTTCTGCTTTCAGATGCAACAGAAATTTCTCGAGTTCGTCAATCCCATCACGAGATATGGGAGTTTGAAGTTAAGGAATGCTTGAGAAACGATCAAAATTTTCACAAGTCTAATTCTCGAAACAAATAACTACTATGATCTAGGGCAAAAATACACATACCGTAGTAATCGGGCGAGTTTCTGCTTTCAGATGCAACAGAAATTTCTCGAGTTCGTCAATCCGTTCGCGAGATATGGGAGTTTGAAGTTAAGGAATGCTTGAGGAACCATCAAAATTTTCGAAAGTCTAATTCTCGAAACCTATAACTACAAAGGCCTAGGGGAAAAAGCACATACCGTTGTAATCGGGCGAGATTCTACTTTCACATGCAACAAGAATTTCTCGAGTACGTCAATCCGTTCGCGAGATATGGAAGTGTGAAGTTAAGGAATGGTTGAGAAACCATCAAAATTTTCGCTGGTCTGATAATCGAAACCAATAACTGGAATGGCCTAGGGGAAAAGTACACACCCCATTGTAATCGGGCGAGTTTCTACTTTCAGATGCAACAGGAATTTCTCGAGTTCGTCATTCCGTTCGCGAGATATGGGAGTTTGAAGTTAAGGAATGCTTGAGAAACGATCAAAATTTTCACAAGTCTAATTCTCGAAACCAATAACTACAAAGGCCTAGGGGAAAAATGCACATACCGTTGTAATCGGGCGAGTTTCTACTTTCACATGCAACAAGAATTTCTCGAGTACGTCAATCCGTTCGCGAGATATGGAAGTGTGAAGTTAAGGAATGGTTGAGAAACCATCAAAATTTTCGCTGGTCTGATAATCGAAACCAATAACTGGAATGGCCTAGGGGAAAAGTACACACACCATTGTAATCGGGCGAGTTTCTACTTTCAGATGCAACAGGAATTTCTCGAGTACGTCAATCCGTTCGCGAGATATGGGAGTTTGAAGTTAAGGAATGGTTGAGAAACCATCAAAATTTTCGCGGGTCTGATACTCGAAACCAATAACTGGAATGGCCTAGGGGAAAAGTACACATACCATTGTAATCGGGCGAGTTTCTACTTTCAGATGCAACAGGAATTTCTCGAGTTCGTCATTCCGTTCGCGAGATATGGGAGTTTGAAGTTAAGGAATGCTTGAGAAACGATCAAAATTTTCACAAGTCTAATTCTCGAAACCAATAACTACTATGATCTAGGGCAAAAATACACATACCGTTGTAATCGGGCGAGTTTCTGCTTTCAGATGCAACAGAAATTTCTCGAGTTCGTCAATCCGTTCGCGAGATATGGGAGTTTGATATTAAGGAATGGTTGAGATACCATCAACATTTTCGCTGGTCTGATACTCGAAACCAATAACAGGAATGGCCTACGGGAAAAGTACACACACCATTGTAATCGGGCGAGTTTCCACTTTCAGATGCAGCAGAAATTTCTCGAGTTCGTCAAACCGTTCCCGAGATATGGGAGTTTGAAGTTAAGGAATGGATGAGAAACCATCAAAATTTTCGCTGGTCTGATACTCGAAACCAATAACAGGAATGGCCTACGGGAAAAGTACACACACCATTGTAATCGGGCGAGTTTCCACTTTCAGATGCAGCAGAAATTTCTCGAGTTCGTCAAACCGTTCGCGAGATATGGGAGTTTGAATTTAAGTAATGGTTGAGAAACCATCAAAATTTTCGCTGGTCTGATACTCGAAACCAATAACTGGAATGGCCTAGGGGAAAGGTACACACACCATTGTAATCGGGCGAGTTTCTGCTTTCAGATGCAACAGGAATTTCTCGAGTTCGTCAATCCGTTCGCGAAATATCGGAGTTTGGAATTAAGAGATGGTTGCGAAACCATCAAAATTTTCGCTGGTCTGATACTCGACACCAATAACAGGAATGGCCTACGGGTAAAGTACACACACCATTGTAATCGGGCGAGTTTCCACTTTCAGGTGCAACAGAAATTTCTCGAGTTCGTCAACCCGTTCGCGAGATATGGGAGTTCGAAGTTAAGGAATGGTTGAAAAACCAACAAAATTTTCGCAAGTCTGATACTCGAAACCAATAACTACAAAGGCCTAGGTGAAAAATACACATACGTTGTAATCGGGCGAGTTTCTACTTTCACACGCAACAGGAATTTCTCGAGTTCGTCAATCCGTTCGCGAGATATGGAAGTGTGAAGTTAAGGAATGGTTGAGAAACCATCAAAATTTTCGCAAGTCTGATACTCGAAACCAATAACTGGAATGGCCTAGGGGAGAGTACACACACAATTGTAATCGGGCGAGTTTCTACTTTCAGATGCAACAGGAATTTCTCGAGTTCGTCATTCCGTTCGCGAGATATGGGAGTTTGAAGTTAAGGAATGCTTGAGAAACGATCAAAATTTTCACAAGTCTAATTCTCGAAACAAATAACTACTATGATCTAGGGCAAAAATACACATACCGTAGTAATCGGGTGAGTTTCTGCTTTCAGATGCAACAGAAATTTCTCGAGTTCGTCAATCCCATCACGAGATATGGGAGTTTGAAGTTAAGGAATGCTTGAGGAACCATCAAAATGTCCGAAAGTCTGATTCTCGAAACCAATAACTACAAAGGCCTAGGGGAAAAATACACATACCGTTGTAATCGGACGAGTTTCTACTTTCACATGCAACAGGAATTTCTCGAGTTCGTCAATCCGTTCGCGAGATATGGAAGTGTGAAGTTAAGGAATGGTTGAGAAACCATCAAAATTTTCGCAAGTCTGATACTCGAAACCAATAACTGGAATGGCCTAGGGGAAAAGTACACACACAATTGTAATCGGGCGAGTTTCTACTTTCAGATGCAACAGGAATTTCTCGAGTTCGTCATTCCGTTCGCGAGATATGGGAGTTTGAAGTTAAGGAATGCTTGAGAAACGATCAAAATTTTCACAAGTCTAATTCTCGAAACAAATAACTACTATGATCTAGGGCAAAAATACACATACCGTAGTAATCGGGCGAGTTTCTGCTTTCAGATGCAACAGAAATTTCTCGAGTTCGTCAATCCGTTCGCGAGATATGGGAGTTTGAAGTTAAGGAATGCTTGAGGAACCATCAAAATTTTCGAAAGTCTAATTCTCGAAACCTATAACTACAAAGGCCTAGGGGAAAAAGCACATACCGTTGTAATCGGGCGAGATTCTACTTTCACATGCAACAAGAATTCCTCGAGTACGTCAATCCGTTCGCGAGATATGGAAGTGTGAAGTTAAGGAATGGTTGAGAAACCATCAAAATTTTCGCTGGTCTGATAATCGAAACCAATAACTGGAATGGCCTAGGGGAAAAGTACACACCCCATTGTAATCGGGCGAGTTTCTACTTTCAGATGCAACAGGAATTTCTCGAGTTCGTCATTCCGTTCGCGAGATATGGGAGTTTGAAGTTAAGGAATGCTTGAGAAACGATCAAAATTTTCACAAGTCTAATTCTCGAAACCAATAACTACAAAGGCCTAGGGGAAAAATGCACATACCGTTGTAATCGGGCGAGTTTCTACTTTCACATGCAACAAGAATTTCTCGAGTACGTCAATCCGTTCGCGAGATATGGAAGTGTGAAGTTAAGGAATGGTTGAGAAACCATCAAAATTTTCGCTGGTCTGATAATCGAAACCAATAACTGGAATGGCCTAGGGGAAAAGTACACACACCATTGTAATCGGGCGAGTTTCTACTTTCAGATGCAACAGGAATTTCTCGAGTACGTCAATCCGTTCGCGAGATATGGGAGTTTGAAGTTAAGGAATGGTTGAGAAACCATCAAAATTTTCGCGGGTCTGATACTCGAAACCAATAACTGGAATGGCCTAGGGGAAAAGTACACATACCATTGTAATCGGGCGAGTTTCTACTTTCAGATGCAACAGGAATTTCTCGAGTTCGTCATTCCGTTCGCGAGATATGGGAGTTTGAAGTTAAGGAATGCTTGAGAAACGATCAAAATTTTCACAAGTCTAATTCTCGAAACCAATAACTACTATGATCTAGGGCAAAAATACACATACCGTTGTAATCGGGCGAGTTTCTGCTTTCAGATGCAACAGAAATTTCTCGAGTTCGTCAATCCGTTCGCGAGATATGGGAGTTTGATATTAAGGAATGGTTGAGATACCATCAACATTTTCGCTGGTCTGATACTCGAAACCAATAACAGGAATGGCCTACGGGAAAAGTACACACACCATTGTAATCGGGCGAGTTTCCACTTTCAGATGCAGCAGAAATTTCTCGAGTTCGTCAAACCGTTCCCGAGATATGGGAGTTTGAAGTTAAGGAATGGATGAGAAACCATCAAAATTTTCGCTGGTCTGATACTCGAAACCAATAACAGGAATGGCCTACGGGAAAAGTACACACACCATTGTAATCGGGCGAGTTTCCACTTTCAGATGCAGCAGAAATTTCTCGAGTTCGTCAAACCGTTCGCGAGATATGGGAGTTTGAATTTAAGTAATGGTTGAGAAACCATCAAAATTTTCGCTGGTCTGATACTCGAAACCAATAACTGGAATGGCCTAGGGGAAAGGTACACACACCATTGTAATCGGGCGAGTTTCTGCTTTCAGATGCAACAGGAATTTCTCGAGTTCGTCAATCCGTTCGCGAAATATCGGAGTTTGGAATTAAGAGATGGTTGCGAAACCATCAAAATTTTCGCTGGTCTGATACTCGACACCAATAACAGGAATGGCCTACGGGTAAAGTACACACACCATTGTAATCGGGCGAGTTTCCACTTTCAGGTGCAACAGAAATTTCTCGAGTTCGTCAACCCGTTCGCGAGATATGGGAGTTCGAAGTTAAGGAATGGTTGAAAAACCAACAAAATTTTCGCAAGTCTGATACTCGAAACCAATAACTACAAAGGCCTAGGTGAAAAATACACATACGTTGTAATCGGGCGAGTTTCTACTTTCACACGCAACAGGAATTTCTCGAGTTCGTCAATCCGTTCGCGAGATATGGAAGTGTGAAGTTAAGGAATGGTTGAGAAACCATCAAAATTTTCGCAAGTCTGATACTCGAAACCAATAACTGGAATGGCCTAGGGGAGAGTACACACACAATTGTAATCGGGCGAGTTTCTACTTTCAGATGCAACAGGAATTTCTCGAGTTCGTCATTCCGTTCGCGAGATATGGGAGTTTGAAGTTAAGGAATGCTTGAGAAACGATCAAAATTTTCACAAGTCTAATTCTCGAAACAAATAACTACTATGATCTAGGGCAAAAATACACATACCGTAGTAATCGGGTGAGTTTCTGCTTTCAGATGCAACAGAAATTTCTCGAGTTCGTCAATCCCATCACGAGATATGGGAGTTTGAAGTTAAGGAATGCTTGAGGAACCATCAAAATGTCCGAAAGTCTGATTCTCGAAACCAATAACTACAAAGGCCTAGGGGAAAATTACACATACCGTTGTAATCGGACGAGTTTCTACTTTCACATGCAACAGGAATTTCTCGAGTTCGTCAATCCGTTCGCGAGATATGGAAGTGTGAAGTTAAGGAATGGTTGAGAAACCATCAAAATTTTCGCAAGTCTGATACTCGAAACCAATAACTGGAATGGCCTAGGGGAAAAGTACACACACAATTGTAATCGGGCGAGTTTCTACTTTCAGATGCAACAGGAATTTCTCGAGTTCGTCATTCCGTTCGCGAGATATGGGAGTTTGAAGTTAAGGAATGCTTGAGAAACGATCAAAATTTTCACAAGTCTAATTCTCGAAACAAATAACTACTATGATCTAGGGCAAAAATACACATACCGTAGTAATCGGGCGAGTTTCTGCTTTCAGATGCAACAGAAATTTCTCGAGTTCGTCAATCCGTTCGCGAGATATGGGAGTTTGAAGTTAAGGAATGCTTGAGGAACCATCAAAATTTTCGAAAGTCTAATTCTCGAAACCTATAACTACAAAGGCCTAGGGGAAAAAGCACATACCGTTGTAATCGGGCGAGATTCTACTTTCACATGCAACAAGAATTTCTCGAGTACGTCAATCCGTTCGCGAGATATGGAAGTGTGAAGTTAAGGAATGGTTGAGAAACCATCAAAATTTTCGCTGGTCTGATAATCGAAACCAATAACTGGAATGGCCTAGGGGAAAAGTACACACCCCATTGTAATCGGGCGAGTTTCTACTTTCAGATGCAACAGGAATTTCTCGAGTTCGTCATTCCGTTCGCGAGATATGGGAGTTTGAAGTTAAGGAATGCTTGAGAAACGATCAAAATTTTCATAAGTCTAATTCTCGAAACCAATAACTACTATGATCTAGGGCAAAAATACACATACCGTTGTAATCGGGTGAGTTTCTGCTTTCAGATGCAACAGAAATTTCTCGAGTTCGTCAATCCGTTCGCGAGATATGGGAGTTTGAAGTTAAGGAATGCTTGAGGAACCATCAAAATTTTCGAAAGTCTAATTCTCGAAACCAATAACTACAAAGGCCTAGGGGAAAAATGCACATACCGTTGTAATCGGGCGAGTTTCTACTTTCACATGCAACAAGAATTTCTCGAGTACGTCAATCCGTTCGCGAGATATGGAAGTGTGAAGTTAAGGAATGGTTGAGAAACCATCAAAATTTTCGCTGGTCTGATAATCGAAACCAATAACTGGAATGGCCTAGGGGAAAAGTACACACACCATTGTAATCGGGCGAGTTTCTACTTTCAGATGCAACAGGAATTTCTCGAGTACGTCAATCCGTTCGCGAGATATGGGAGTTTGAAGTTAAGGAATGGTTGAGAAACCATCAAAATTTTCGCGGGTCTGATACTCGAAACCAATGACTGGAATGGCCTAGGGGAAAAGTACACATACCATTGTAATCGGGCGAGTTTCTACTTTCAGATGCAACAGGAATTTCTCGAGTTCGTCATTCCGTTCGCGAGATATGGGAGTTTGAAGTTAAGGAATGCTTGAGAAACGATCAAAATTTTCACAAGTCTAATTCTCGAAACCAATAACTACTATGATCTAGGGCAAAAATACACATACCGTTGTAATCGGGCGAGTTTCTGCTTTCAGATGCAACAGAAATTTCTCGAGTTCGTCAATCCGTTCGCGAGATATGGGAGTTTGATGTTAAGGAATGGTTGAGATACCATCAACATTTTCGCTGGTCTGATACTCGAAAACAATAACTGGAATTACCTAGGGGAAAAGTGCACACACCATTGTAATCGGGCGAGTTTCTGCTTTCAGATGCAACAGGAATTTCTCGAGTTCGTCAATCCGTTCGTGAGATATGGGAGTTTGAAATTAAGGATAGGTTGAGAAACAATCAAAATTTTCGCAAGTCTGATACTCGAAACCAATAACTACAAAGGCCTAGGGAAAAAATACACATACCGTTGTAATCGGGCGAGTTTCTACTTTCAGTCGCAACAGGAATTTTTGGGTTATGTCAATCCGTTCGCGAATTATGGGAGTTTGAAGCCAAGAAATAGTTGAGAAGACAACAAATTTTTCGCACATCTGCTGCTCCAAACGCTTAACCAGAATGCCCTAGGGAAAAAGTACACATACCGTTGTAATCGGGCGAGTTTCTACTTTCAGACGCAACAGGAATTTTTGGGTTATGTCAATCCGTTCGCGAATTATGGGAGTTTGAAGCCAAGAAATGGTTGAGAAGTCAAAAAATTCTTCGCAATTCTGCTGCTCCAAACGCTTAACCAGAATGGCCTAGGGAAAAAATACACATACCGTTGTAATCGGGCGAGCTTCTACTTTCAGATTCAATAGGAATTTTTGGGTTAGGTCAATCCGTTCGCGAGATATGGGTCTTTGAAGCTAAGAAATAGTTGAGAAGACAACAAATTTTTCGCACATCTGCTGCTCCAAACGCTTAACCAGAATGGCCTAGGGGAAAAAACAAACATACCGTTGTAGTCTGGCGAGTTTCTACTTTCAGATGCAATAGGAATTTTTGTGTTAGGTCAATCCGTTCGCGAGATATGGCAGTTTGAAGCCAAGAAATGGTTGAGAAGGCAAAAAATTTTTCGCAAATCTGCTGCTCCAAACGCTTAACTGGAATGGCCTAGCGAAAAAATACACATACCGTTGTAATCGGGCGAGTTTCTACTTTCAGACGCAATAGGAATTTTTGGGTTAGGTCAATCCTTTCGCGAGATATGGGACTTTGAAGCTAAGAAATAGTTGAGAAGACAACAAATTTTTCGCAATTCTGCTGCTGCAAACGCTTAACCAGAATGGGCTATGGAAAAAATTCACATACCGTTGTAATCGGGCGAGTTTCTACTTTCAGACGCAATAGGAATTTTTGGGGTAGATCAATCCGTTCGCGAGATATGGGAGTTTGAAGGCAAGAAATGGTTGAGAAGGGAAAAAATTTTTCGTAATTCTGCTGCTCCAAACGCTTAACCAGCATGGCCTAGGGAAAAAATACACATACCGTTGTAATCGGGCGAGCTTCTACTTTCACATGCAATAGGAATTTTTGGATTAGGTCAATCCGTTCGCGAGATATGGGAGTTTGAAGCCAAGAAATGGTTGAGAAGGCAAAAAATTTTTCGCAAATCTGCTGCTCCAAACGCTTAACTGGAATGGCCTAGCGAAAAAATACACATACCGTTGTAATCGGGCGAGTTTCTACTTTCAGTCGCAACAGGAATTTTTGGGTTATGTCAATCCGTTCGCGAATTATTGGAGTTTGAAGCCAAGAAATGGTTGAGAAGGCAAAAAATTTTTCGCAATTCTGCTGCTCCAAACGCTTAACCAGAATGGCCTAGGGAAAAAATACACATACCGTTGTAATCGGGCGAGCTTCTACTTTCAGATGCAATAGCAATTTTTGGGTTAGATCAATCCGTTCGCGAGATATGGGAGTTTGAAGCCAAGAAATGGTTGAAAAGGCAGAAAATTTTTCGCACTTCTGCTGCACCAAACGCTTAACCAGAGTGGCCTAGGGAAAAAATACACATACCGTTGTAATCGGGCGAGCTTCTACTTTCAGATGCAATAGGAATTTTTGGGTTAGGTCAATCCGTTCGCGAGATATGGGACTTTGAAGCTAAGAAATAGTTGAGACGACAACAAATTTTTCGCTCATCTGCTGCTCCAAACGCTTAACCAGAATGCCCTAGGGAAAAAATACACATACCGTTGTAATCGGGCGAGTTTCTACTTTCAGACGCAACAGGAATTTTTGGTTTATGTCAATCCGTTCGCGAATTATGGGAGTTTGAAGCCAAGAAATGGTTGAGAAGTCAAAAAATTCTTCGCAATTCTGCTGCTCCAAACGCTTAACCAGAATGGCCTAGGGAAAAAATACACATACCGTTGTAATCGGGCGAGCTTCTACTTTCAGATTCAATAGGAATTTTTGGGTTAGGTCAATCCGTTCGCGAGATATGGGACTTTGAAGCTAAGAAATAGTTGAGAAGACAACAAATTTTTCGCACATCTGCTGCTCCAAACGCTTAACCAGAATGGCCTAGGGAAAAAATACACATACCGTTGTAATCGGGCGAGTTTCTACTTTCAGTCGCAACAGGAATTTTTGGGTTATGTCAATCCGTTCGCGAATTATGGGAGTTTGAAGCCAAGAAATGGTTGAGAAGTCAAAAAATTCTTCGCAATTCTGCTGCTCCAAACGCTTAACCAGAATGGCCTAGGGAAAAAATACACATACCGTTGTAATCGGGCGAGCTTCTACTTTCAGATTCAATAGGAATTTTTGGGTTAGGTCAATCCGTTCGCGAGATATGGGCCTTTGAAGCTAAGAAATAGTTGAGAAGACAACAAATTTTTCGCACATCTGCTGCTCCAAACGCTTAACCAGAATGGCCTAGGGGAAAAAACAAACATACCGTTGTAGTCTGTCGAGTTTCTACTTTCAGATGCAATAGGAATTTTTGTGTTAGGTCAATCCGTTCGCGAGATATGGCAGTTTGAAGCCAAGAAATGGTTGAGAAGGCAAAAAATTTTTCGCAAATCTGCTGCTCCAAACGCTTAACTGGAATGGCCTAGCGAAAAAATACACATACCGTTGTAATCGGGCGAGTTTCTACTTTCAGACGCAATAGGAATTTTTGGGTTAGGTCAATCCGTTCGCGAGATATGGGACTTTGAAGCTAAGAAATAGTTGAGAAGACAACAAATTTTTCGCAATTCTGCTGCTGCAAACGCTTAACCAGAATGGGCTATGGAAAAAATTCACATACCGTTGTAATCGGGCGAAATTCTACTTTCAGATGCAATAGGAACTTTTTGGGTTAGGTCAATCCGTTCGCGAGATATGGGAGTTTGAAGCTAAGAAATGGTTGAGAAGGCAAAAAATTTTTGGCAATACGGCTGCTCGAAACGCTTAACCAGAATGGACTAGGGAAAAAATACACATACCGTTGTAATCGGGCGAGCTTCTACTTTCAGATGCAATAGGAATTTTTGGGTTAGGTCAATCCGTTCGCGAGATATGGGACTTTGAAGCTAAGAAATAGTTGAGAAGACAACAAATTTTTCGCACTTCTGCTGCTCCAAACGCTTAACCAGAATGGCCTAGGGAGAAAATACACATACCGTTGAAATCGGGCGAGTTTCTACTTTCAGTCGCAACAGGAATTTTTGGGTTATGTCAATCCGTTCGCGAATTATTGGAGTTTGAAGCCAAGAAATGGTTGAGAAGGCAAAAAATTTTTCGCAATTCTGCTGCTCCAAACGCTTAACCAGAATGGCCTAGGGAAAAAATACACACACCGTTGTAATCGGGCGAGCTTCTACTTTCAGATGCAATAGCAATTTTTGGGTTAGATCAATCCGTTCGCGAGATATGGGAGTTTGAAGCCAAGAAATGTTTGAAAAGGCAGAAAATTTTTCGCACTTCTGCTGCACCAAACGCTTAACCAGAATGGCCTAGGGAAAAAATACACATACCGTTGTAATCGGGCGAGCTTCTACTTTCAGATGCAATAGGAATTTTTGGGTTAGGTCAATCCGTTCGCGAGATATGGGACTTTGAAGCTAAGAAATAGTTGAGAAGACAACAAATTTTTCGCAATTCTGCTGCTCCAAACGCTTAACCAGAATGGCCTAGGGAAAAAATACACATACCGTTGTAATCGGGCGAGTTTCTACTTTCAGACGCAATAGGAATTTTTGGGGTAGATCAATCCGTTCGCGAGATATGGGAGTTTGAAGGCAAGAAATGGTTGAGAAGGGAAAAAATTTTTCGTAATTCTGCTGCTCCAAACGCTTAACCAGCATGGCCTAGGGAAAAAATACACATACCGTTGTAATCGGGCGAGCTTCTACTTTCACATGCAATAGGAATTTTTGGATTAGGTCAATCCGTTCGCGAGATATGGGAGTTTGAAGCCAAGAAATGGTTGAGAAGGCAAAAAATTTTTCGCACTTCTGCTGCTCCAAACGCTTAATCAGAATGGCCTAGGGAAAAAATACACATACCGTTGTAATCGGGCGAGATTCTACTTTCAGATGCAATAGGAATTTTTGGGTTAGGTCAATCCGTTCGCAAGATATGGGAGTTTGAAGCTAAGAAATGGTTGAGAAGACAACAAATTTTTCGCACATCTGCTGCTCCAAACGCTTAACCAGAATGCCCTAGGGAAAAAATACACATACCTTTGTAATCGGGCGAGTTTCTACTTTCAGTCGCAACAGGAATTTTTGGGTTATGTCAATCCGTTCGCGAATTATGGGAGTTTGAAGCCAAGAAGTGGTTGAGAAAGCCAAAAATTTTTCGCAATTCTGCTGCTCCAAACGCTTAACCAGAATGGCCTAGGGAAAAAATACACATACCTTTGTAATCGGACGAGTTTCTACTTTCAGTCGCAACAGGAATTTTTGGGTTATGTCAATCCGTTCGCGAATTATGGGAGTTTGAAGATAAGAAATGGTTGAGAAGACAACAAATTTTTCGCAATTCTGCTGCTCCAAACGCTTAACCAGAATGGCCTAGGGAAAAAATACACATACCTTTGTAATCGGACGAGTTTCAACTTTCAGACGCAACAGGAATTTTTGGGTTAGGTCAATCCGTTCGCGAGATATGGCAGTTGGAAGCCCAGAAACGGTTGAGAAGGCAAAATATTTTTCGCAATTCTGCTGCTCCAAACGCTTAACCAGAATGGCCTAGGGAAAAATACGCATACCGTTGTAATTGGGCGAGTTTCTACTTTCAGACGCAGCGGGAATTTTTGTGTTTGGTCAATCCGTTCGCGAGATATGGGACTTTGAAGCTAAGAAATGGTTGAGAAGACAACAAATTTTTCGCACATCTGCTGCTCCAAACGCTTAACCAGAATGGCTTAGGGAAAAAATACACATACCGTTGTAATCGGGCGAGTTTCTACTTTCAGTCGCAAGAGGAATTTTTGGGTTATGTCAATCCGTTCGCGAATTATGGGAGTTTGAAGCCAAGAAGTGGTTGAGACGGCAAAAAATTTTTCGCAATTCTGCTGCTCCAATCGCTTAACCAGAATGGCCTAGGGAAAAAATACACATACCGTTGTAATCGGGCGAGTTTCTACTTTCAGATGCAATAGGAATTTTTGGGTTGGGTCAATCCGTTCGCGAGATATGGGAGTTTGAAGACAAGAAACGGTTGAGAAGACATCAAATTTTTCGCACTTCTGCTGCTCCAAACGCTTAACCAGAATGGCCTAGGGAAAAAATACACATACCGTTGTAATCGGGCGAGTTTCTACTTTCAGATGCAATAGGAATTTTTGGGTTAGGTCAATCCGTTCGCGAGATATGGGAGTTTGAAGCCAAGAAATGGTTGAGAAGGGAAAAAATTTTTCGTAATTCTGCTGCTCCAAACGCTTAACCAGCATGGCCTAGGGAAAAAATACACATACCGTTGTAATCGGGCGAGTTTCTACTTTCAGATGCAATAGGAATTTTTGGGTTTGGTCAATCCGTTCGCGAGATATGGGACCTCGAAGCTAAGAAATGGTTGAGAAGGCATAAAATTTTTTGCAATGCTGCTGCTCCAAAAGCTTAACCAGAATGCCCTAGGGAAAAATACACATGCCGCTGTAGTCGGGCGAGTTTCTACTTTCAGATGCAATAGGAATTTTTGGGTTAGGTCAATCCGTTCGCGAGATATGGCAGTTTGAAGCCAAGAAATGGTTGAGAAGACAAAAAATTTTTCGCAAATCTGCTGCTCCAAACGCTTAACTGGAGTGGCGTAGGGAAAAAATACACATACCGTTGTAATCGGTCGAGTTTCTACTTTCAGATGCAATAGGAATTTTTAGGTTAGGTCAATCCGTTCGCGAGATATGGGAGTTTGAAGCCAAGAAATGGTTGAGAAACCATCAAAATTTTCGCAAGTCTGATACTCGAAACCAATAACTACAAAGGCCTAGGGAAAAAATACACATACCGTTGTAATCGGGCGAGATTCTACTTTCAGATGCAATAGGAATTTTTGGGTTAGGTCAATCCGTTCGCGAGATATGGGAGTTTGAAGCTAAGAAATGGTTGAGAAGACAACAAATTTTTCGCACATCTGCTGCTCCAAACGCTTAACCAGAATGGCCCAGGGAAAAAATACACATACCGTTGTAATCGGGCGAATTTCTACTTTCAGTCGCAAGAGGAATTTTTGTGTTATGTCAATCCGTTCGCGAATTATGGGAGTTTGAAGCCAAGAAGTGGTTGAGAAGGCAAAAAATTTTTCGCAATTCTGCTGCTCCAAAAGCTTAACCAGAATGGCCTAGGGAAAAATACACATGCCGCTGTAGTCGGGCGAGTTTCTACTTTCAGATGCAATAGGAATTTTTGGGTTAGGTCAATCCGTTCGCGAGATATGGCAGTTTGAAGCCAAGAAATGGTTGAGGAGACAACAAATTTTTCGCACTTCTGCTGCTCCAAACGCTTAACCAGAATGGCCTAGGGAAAAAATAAACATACCGTTGTAATCGGGCGAGATTCTACTTACAGATGCAATAGGAATTTTTGGGTTAGGTCAATCCGTTCGCGAGATATGGCAGTTTGAAGCCAAGAAATGGTTGAGAAGGCAAAAAATTTTTCGCAAATCTGCTGCTCCAAACGCTTAACTGGAACGGCCTAGCGAAAAAATACACATACCGTTGTAATCGGGCGAGTTTCTGCTTTCAGATGCAACTGGAATTTCTCGAGTTCGTCAATCCGTTCGCGAGATATGGGAGTTTGAAGTTAAGGAATGGTTGAGAAACCATCAAAATTTTCGCTCGTCTGATACTCGAAACCAATAACTGGAATGGCCTAGGGGAATGGTACACATACCACTGTAATCGGGCGAGTTTCTGCTTTCAGATGCAACTGGAATTTCTCTAGTTCGTCAATCCGTTCGCGAGATATGGGAGTTTGAAGTTAAGGAATGGTTGAGAAACCATCAAAATTTTCGCAAGTCTGGTACTCGAAACCAATAACTACTATTGCCTAGGGCAAAAATACACATACCATTGTAATCGGGCGAGATTATGCTTTTAGATGCAACTGGAGTTTCTCGAGTTGGTAATCCGTTCGCGAGATATGGGAGTTTGAAGTTAAGGAATGGTTGAGAAACCATCAAAATTTTCGCAAGTCTGGTACTCGAAACCAATAACTACTATTGCCTAGGGCAAAAATACACATACCATTGTAATCGGGCGAGATTATGCTTTTAGATGCAACTGGAGTTTCTCGAGTTCGTCAACCCGTTCGCGAGATATGGGAGTTTGAAGTTAAGGAATGGTTGAGAAACCATCAAAATTTTCGCTGGTCTGGTACACGAAACCAATAACTGGAATGGCCTAGGGGAAAAGTACTCATACCACTGTAATCGGGCGGGTTTCTGCTTTCAGATGCAACTGGAATTTTTCGAGTTCGTCAACCCGTTCGCGAGATATGGGAGTTTGAAGTTAAGGAATGGTTGAGAAACCATCAAAATTTTCGCTGGTCTGATACTCGAAACCAATAACTGGAATGGCCTAGGGGAAAAGTACACATACCACTGTAATCGGGCGAGTTTCTGCTTTCAGATGCAACTGGAATTTCTCTAGTTCGTCAATCCGTTCGCGAGATATGGGAGTTTGAAGTTAAGGAATGGTTGAGAAACTAACAAAATTTTAGTAAGTCTGATACTCGAAACCAATAACTACTAATGCCTAGGGCAAAAATACACATACCGCTGTAATCGGGCGAGTTTCTACTTTCAGATGCAACAGGAATTTCTCGAGTTCGTCAATCCGTTCGCGAGATATGGGAGTTTGAAGTTAAGGAATGGTTGAGAAACTATCAAAATTTTAGTAAGTCTGATACTCGAAACAAGGAACTACTAATGCCTAGGGCAAAAATACACATACCATTGTAATCGGGCGAGATTATGCTTTTAGATGCAACTGGAATTTATCGAGTTGGTAATCCGTTCGCGAGATATGGGAGTTTGAAGGTAAGGAATGGTTGGGAAACCATCAAAATTTTCGCAAGTCTGATACTCGAAACCAATAACTACAATGGCTTAGGGGAAAAACACACATACCGGTGTAATCGGGCGAGTTTCCACTTTCAGATGCAAGAGGAATTTCTCGAGTTCGTCAATCCGTTCGCGAGATATGGGAGTTTGAAGGTAAGGAATGGTTGAGAAACCATCAAAATTTTCGCAAGTCTGATACTTGAAACCAATAACTACTATTGCCTAGGGCAAAAATACACATACCGTTGTAATCGATCGAGCTTCTGCTTTCAGACGCAACAGGAATTTCTCGAGTTCGTCAATCCGTTCGCGAGATATGGGAGTTTGAAGTTAAGGAATGGTTGAGAAACTATCAAAATTTTAGTAAGTCTGATACTCGAAACAAGGAACTACTAATGCCTAGGGCAAAAATACACATACCATTGTAATCGGGCGAGATTATGCTTTTAGATGCAACTGGAATTTATCGAGTTGGTAATCCGTTCGCGAGATATGGGAGTTTGAACTTAAGGAATGGTTGTGAAATCATCAAAATTTTCGCAAGTCTGATACTCGAAACAAATAACAACTATTGCCTAGGGCAAAAATACAAATACCGGTGTAATCGGGCGAGTTTCCACTTTCAGATGCAAGAGGAATTTCTCGAGTTCGTCAATCCGTCCGCGAGATATGGGAGTTTGAAGTTAAGGAATGCTTGAGAAACCATCAAAATTTTCGCAAGTCTGATACTCGAAACCAATAACTGGAATGGCCTAGGGGAAAAGTACACACACAATTGTAATCGGGCGAGTTTCTACTTTCAGATGCAACAGGAATTTCTCGAGTTCGTCATTCCGTTCGCGAGATATGGGAGTTTGAAGTTAAGGAATGCTTGAGAAACGATCAAAATTTTCACAAGTCTAATTCTCGAAACCAATAACTACTATGATCTAGGGCAAAAATACACATACCGTTGTAATCGGGCGAGTTTCTGCTTTCAGATGCAACAGAAATTTCTCGAGTTCGTCAATCCGTTCGCGAGATATGGGAGTTTGAAGTTAAGGAATGCTTGAGGAACCATCAAAATTTTCGAAAGTCTAATTCTCGAAACCAATAACTACAAAGGCCTAGGGGAAAAATGCACATACCGTTGTAATCGGGCGAGTTTCTACTTTCACATGCAACAACAATTTCTCGAGTACGTCAATCCGTTCGCGAAATATGGAAGTGTAAATTTAAGGAATGATTGAGAAACCATCAAAATTTTCGCTGGTTTGATAATCGAAACCAATAACTGGAATGGCCTAGGGGAAAAGTACACACACCATTGTAATCGGGCGAGTTTCTACTTTCAGATGCAACAGGAATTTCTCGAGTTCGTCATTCCGTTCGCGAGATATGGGAGTTTGAAGTTAAGGAATGCTTGAGAAACGATCAAAATTTTCACAAGTCTAATTCTCGAAACCAATAACTACTATGATCTAGGGCAAAAATACACATACCGTTGTAATCGGGCGAGTTTCTGCTTTCAGATGCAACAGAAATTTCTCGAGTTCGTCAATCCGTTCGCGAGATATGGGAGTTTGAAGTTAAGGAATGCTTGAGGAACCATCAAAATTTTCGAAAGTCTAATTCTCGAAACCAATAACTACAAAGGCCTAGGGGAAAAATGCACATACCGTTGTAATCGGGCGAGTTTCTACTTTCACATGCAACAAGAATTTCTCGAGTACGTCAATCCGTTCGCGAGATATGGAAGTGTGAAGTTAAGGAATGGTTGAGAAACCATCAAAATTTTCGCAGGTCTGATAATCGAAACCAATAACTGGAATGGCCTAGGGGAAAAGTACACACACCATTGTAATCGGGCGAGTTTCTGCTTTCAGATGCAACAGGAATTTCTCGAGTACGTCAATCCGTTCGCGAGATATGGGAGTTTGAAGTTAAGGAATGGTTGAGAAACCATCAAAATTTTCGCGGGTCTGATACTCGAAACCAATAACTGGAATGGCCTAGGGGAAAAGTACACATACCATTGTAATCGGGCGAGTTTCTACTTTCAGATGCAACAGGAATTTCTCGAGTTCGTCATTCCGTTCGCGAGATATGGGAGTTTGAAGTTAAGGAATGCTTGAGAAACGATCAAAATTTTCACAAGTCTAATTCTCGAAACCAATAACTACTATGATCTAGGGCAAAAATACACATACCGTTGTAATCGGGCGAGTTTCTGCTTTCAGATGCAACAGAAATTTCTCGAGTTCGTCAATCCGTTCGCGAGATATGGGAGTTTGATGTTAAGGAATGGTTCAGATACCATCAACATTTTCGCTGGTCTGATACTCGAAAACAATAACTGGAATGACCTAGGGGAAAAGTGCACACACCATTGTAATCGGGCGAGTTTCTGCTTTCAGATGCAACAGGAATTTCTCGAGTTCGCCAATCCGTTCGTGAGATATGGGAGTTTGAAATTAAGGATAGGTTGAGAAACCATCAAAATTTTCGCAAGTCTGATACTCGAAACCAATAACTACAAAGGCCTAGGGGAAAAATACACATACCGTTGTAATCGGGTGAGTTTCCACTTTCAGATGCAACAGGAATTTCTCGAGTTCGTCAATCCGTTCACGAGATATGGGAGTTTGAAGTTAAGGAATGGTTGAGAAACCATCGAAATTTTCGCAATTCTGATGCTAGAAACGAATAACTGGAATGGCCTAGGGGAAAAGTACACACACCATTCTAATCGGGCGAGTCTCTACTTTCAGATGCAACAGGAATTTCTCGAGTTCGTCAATCCGTTCGGGAGATATCGGAGTTTGAAGTTAAGGAATGGTTGAGAAACCATCAAAATTTTCGCGGGTCTGATACTCGAAACCAATAACTGGAATGGCCTAGGGGAAAAGTACACATACCATTGTAATCGGGCGAGTTTCTACTTTCAGTCGCAACAGGAATTTTTGGGTTATGTCAATCCGTTCGCGAATTATGGGAGTTTGAAGCCAAGAAATGGTTGAGAAGGCAAAAAATTTTTCCCAATTCTGCTGCTCCAAACGCTTAACCAGAATGGACTAGGGAAAAAATACACATACCGTTGTAATCGGGCGAGTTTCTACTTTCAGACGCAATAGGAATTTTTGGGATAGGTCAATCCGTTCGCGAGATATGGGAGTTTGAAGCCAAGAAATGGTTGAGAAGGGAAAAAATTTTTCGCAATTCGGCTGCTCGAAACGCTTAACCAGAATGGCCTGGGGAAAAAATACACATACCGTTGCAATCGGGCGAGCTTCTACTTTCAGATGCAATAGCAATTTTTGGGTTAGGTCAATCCGTTCGCGAGATATGGGAGTTTGAAGCCAAGAAATGGTTGCAAAGGCAAAAAATTTTTCGCACTTTTGCTGCACCAAACGCTTAACCAGAATGGCCTAGGGAAAAAATACACATATCGTTGTAATCGAGCGAGCTTCAACTTTCAGATGCAATAGGAATTTTTGGGTTAGGTCAATCCGTTCGCGAGATATGGGACTTTGAAGCTAAGAAATAGTTGAGAAGACAACAAATTTTTCGCAATTCTGCTGCTCCAAACGCTTAACCAGAATGGCCTAGAGAAAAAATACACATACCGTTGTAATCGGGCGAGTTTCTACTTTCAGACGCAATAGGAATTTTTGGGTTATGTCAATCCGTTCGCGAATTATGGGAGTTTGAAGCCAAGAAATGGTTGAGAAGGCAAAAAATTTTTCCCAATTCTGCTGCTCCAAACGCTTAACCAGAATGGCCTAGGGAAAAAATACACATACCGTTGTAATCGGGCGAGTTTCTACTTTCAGACGCAATAGGAATTTTTGGGATAGGTCAATCCGTTCGCGAGATATGGGAGTTTGAAGCCAAGAAATGGTTGAGAAGGCAAAAAATTTTTTGCACTTCTGCTGCTCCAAACGATTAACCAGAATGGCCTAGGGAATTATACACATACCGTTGTAATCGGGCGAAATTCTACTTTCAGATGCAATAGGAACTTTTTGGGTTAGGTCAATCCGTTCGCGAGATATGGGAGTTTGAAGCTAAGAAATGGTTGAGAAGACAACAAATTTTCGCAATTCTGCTGCTCCAAACGCTTAACCAGAATGGCCAAGGGAAAAAATACACATACCGTTGTAATCGGGCGAGTTTCTACTTTCAGACGCAATAGGAATTTTTGGGGTAGATCAGTCCGTTCGCGAGATATGGGCGTTTGAAGGCAAGAAATGGTTGAGAAGGGAAAAAATTTTTCGTAATTCTGCTGCTCCAAACGCTTAACCAGCATGGCCTAGGGAAAAAATACACATACCGTTGTAATCGGGCGAGCTTCTACTTTCAGATTCAATAGGAATTTTTGGGTTAGGTCAATCCGTTCGCGAGATATGGGACTTTGAAGCTAAGAAATAGTTGAGAAGACAACAAATTTTTCGCACATCTGCTGCTCCAAACGCTTAACCAGAATGGCCTAGGGGAAAAAACAAACATACCGTTGTAGTCTGGCGAGTTTCTACTTTCAGATGCAATAGGAATTTTTGGGTTAGGTCAATCCGTTCGCGAGATATGGGAGTTTGAAGCCAAGAAATAGTTGAGAAGACAACAAATTTTTCGCACATCTGCTGCTCCAAACGCTTAACCAGAATGGCCTAGGGGAAAAAACAAACATACCGTTGTAGTCTGGCGAGTTTCTACTTTCAGATGCAATAGGAATTTTTGGGTTAGGTCAATCCGTTCGCGAGATATGGGAGTTTGAAGCCAAGAAATGGTTGAGAAGGCAAAAAATTTTTTGCAATTCTGCGGCTCCAAACGCTTAACCAGAATGGCCTAGGGAAAAAATACACATACCGTTGTAGTCGGGCGAGCTTCTACTTTCAGATGCAATAGGAATTTTTGGGTTACGTCAATCCGTTCGCGAGATATGGGAGTTTGAAGCCAAGAAATATTTGAGAAGGCAACAAATTTTTCGCAATTCTGCTGCTCCAAACGCTTAACCAGAATGGCCTAGGGAAAAAATACACATACCGTTGTAATCGGGCGAGTTTCTACTTTCAGACGCAATAGGAATTTTTGGGTTAGGTCAATCCGTTCGCGAGATATGGGAGTTTGAAGCCAAGAAATGGTTGAGAAGGGAAAAAATTTTTCGCAATTCTGCTGCTCCAAACGCTTAACCAGAATGGCCTAGGGAAAAAGTACACATACCGTTGTAATCGGGCGAGCTTCTACTTTCAGATGCAATAGGAATTTTTGGGTTAGGTCAATCCGTTCGCGAGATATGGGAGTTTGAAGCCAAGAAATGGTTGAGAAGGCAAAAAATTTTTCGCACTTTTGCTGCTCCAAACGCTTAACCAGAATGGCCTAGGGAAAAAGTACACATACCGTTGTAATCGGGCGAGCTTCTACTTTCAGATGCAATAGGAATTTTTGGGTTAGGTCTATCCGTTCGCGAGATATGGGAGTTTGAAGCCAAGAAATGGTTGAGAAGGCAAAAAATTTTTCGCACTTCTGCTGCTCCAAACGCTTAACCAGAATGGCCTAGGGAAAAATACACATACCGTTGTAATCGGGCGAAATTCTACTTTCAGATGCAATAGGAACTTTTTGGGTTAGGTCAATCCGTTCGCGAGATATGGGAGTTTGAAGCTAAGAAATGGTTGAGAAGGCAAAAAATTTTTGGCAATACGGCTGCTCGAAACGCTTAACCAGAATGGACTAGGGAAGAAATACACATACCGTTGTAATCGGGCGAGCTTCTACTTTCAGATGCAATAGGAATTTTTGGGTTAGGTCAATCCGTTCGCGAGATATGGGACTTTGAAGCTAAGAAATAGTTGAGAAGACAACAAATTTTTCGCACTTCTGCTGCTCCAAACGCTTAACCAGAATGGCCTAGGGAGAAAATACACATACCGTTGAAATCGGGCGAGTTTCTACTTTCAGTCGCAACAGGAATTTTTGGGTTATGTCAATCCGTTCGCGAATTATTGGAGTTTGAAGCCAAGAAATGGTTGTGAAGGCAAAAAATTTTTCGCAATTCTGCTGCTCCAAACGCTTAACCAGAATGGCCTAGGGAAAAAATACACATACCGTTGTAATCGGGCGAGCTTCTACTTTCAGATGCAATAGCAATTTTTGGGTTAGATCAATCCGTTCGCGAGATATGGGAGTTTGAAGCCAAGAAATGGTTGAAAAGGCAGAAAATTTTTCGCACTTCTGCTGCACCAAACGCTTAACCAGAATGGCCTAGGGAAAAAATACACATACCGTTGTAATCGGGCGAGCTTCTACTTTCAGATGCAATAGGAATTTTTGGGTTAGGTCAATCCGTTCGCGAGATATGGGACTTTGAAGCTAAGAAATAGTTGAGAAGACAACAAATTTTCGCAATTCTGCTGCTCCAAACGCTTAACCAGAATGGCCAAGGGAAAAAATACACATACCGTTGTAATCGGGCGAGTTTCTACTTTCAGACGCAATAGGAATTTTTGGGGTAGATCAGTCCGTTCGCGAGATATGGGCGTTTGAAGGCAAGAAATGGTTGAGAAGGGAAAAATTTTTTCGTAATTCTGCTGCTCCAAACGCTTAACCAGCATGGCCTAGGGAAAAAATACACATACCGTTGTAATCGGGCGAGCTTCTACTTTCAGATTCAATAGGAATTTTTGGGTTAGGTCAATCCGTTCGCGAGATATGGGACTTTGAAGCTAAGAAATAGTTGAGAAGACAACAAATTTTTCGCACATCTGCTGCTCCAAACGCTTAACCAGAATGGCCTAGGGGAAAAAACAAACATACCGTTGTAGTCTGGCGAGTTTCTACTTTCAGATGCAATAGGAATTTTTGGGTTAGGTCAATCCGTTCGCGAGATATGGGAGTTTGAAGCCAAGAAATGGTTGAGAAGTCAAAAAATTCTTCGCAATTCTGCTGCTCCAAACGCTTAACCAGAATGGCCTAGGGAAAAAATACACATACCGTTGTAATCGGGCGAGCTTCTACTTCCAGATTCAATAGGAATTTTTGGGTTTGGTCAATCCGTTCGCGAGATATGGGACTTTGAAGCTAAGAAATAGTTGAGAAGACAACAAATTTTTCGCACATCTGCTGCTCCAAACGCTTAACCAGAATGGCCTAGGGGAAAAAACAAACATACCGTTGTAGTCTGGCGAGTTTCTACTTTCAGATGCAATAGGAATTTTTGGGTTAGGTCAATCCGTTCGCGAGATATGGCAGTTTGAATCCAAGAAATGGTTGAGAAGGCAAAAAATTTTTCGCAAATCTGCTGCTCCAAACGCTTAACTGGAATGGCCTAGCGAAAAACTACACATACCGTTGTAATCGGGCGAGTTTCTACTTTCAGACGCAATAGGAATTTTTGGGTTAGGTCAATCCGTTCGCGAGATATGGGAGTTTGAAGCCAAGAAATGGTTGAGAAGGCAAAAAATTTTTTGCAATTCTGCGGCTCCAAACGCTTAACCAGAATGGCCTAGGGAAAAAATACACATACCGTTGTAGTCGGGCGAGCTTCTACTTTCAGATGCAATAGGAATTTTTGGGTTACGTCAATCCGTTCGCGAGATATGGGAGTTTGAAGCCAAGAAATATTTGAGAAGGCAACAAATTTTTCGCAATTCTGCTGCTCCAAACGCTTAACCAGAATGGCCTAGGGAAAAAATACACATACCGTTGTAATCGGGCGAGTTTCTACTTTCAGACGCAATAGGAATTTTTGGGGTAGATCAGTCCGTTCGCGAGATATGGGCGTTTGAAGGCAAGAAATGGTTGAGAAGGGAAAAAATTTTTCGTAATTCTGCTGCTCCAAACGCTTAACCAGCATGGCCTAGGGAAAAAATATACATACCGTTGTAATCGGGCGAGCTTCTACTTTCAGATTCAATAGGAATTTTTGGGTTAGGTCAATCCGTTCGCGAGATATGGGACTTTGAAGCTAAGAAATAGTTGAGAAGACAACAAATTTTTCGCACATCTGCTGCTCCAAACGCTTAACCAGAATGGCCTAGGGGAAAAAACAAACATACCGTTGTAGTCTGGCGAGTTTCTACTTTCAGATGCAATAGGAATTTTTGGGTTAGGTCAATCCGTTCGCGAGATATGGGAGTTTGAAGCCAAGAAATGGTTGAGAAGTCAAAAAATTCTTCGCAATTCTGCTGCTCCAAACGCTTAACCAGAATGGCCTAGGGAAAAAATACACATACCGTTGTAATCGGGCGAGCTTCTACTTCCAGATTCAATAGGAATTTTTGAGTTTGGTCAATCCGTTCGCGAGATATGGGACTTTGAAGCTAAGAAATAGTTGAGAAGACAACAAATTTTTCGCACATCTGCTGCTCCAAACGCTTAACCAGAATGGCCTAGGGGAAAAAACAAACATACCGTTGTAGTCTGGCGAGTTTCTACTTTCAGATGCAATAGGAATTTTTGGGTTAGGTCAATCCGTTCGCGAGATATGGCAGTTTGAATCCAAGAAATGGTTGAGAAGGCAAAAAATTTTTCGCAAATCTGCTGCTCCAAACGCTTAACTGGAATGGCCTAGCGAAAAACTACACATACCGTTGTAATCGGGCGAGTTTCTACTTTCAGACGCAATAGGAATTTTTGGGTTAGGTCAATCCGTTCGCGAGATATGGGAGTTTGAAGCCAAGAAATGGTTGAGAAGGCAAAAAATTTTTTGCAATTCTGCGGCTCCAAACGCTTAACCAGAATGGCCTAGGGAAAAAATACACATACCGTTGTAGTCGGGCGAGCTTCTACTTTCAGATGCAATAGGAATTTTTGGGTTACGTCAATCCGTTCGCGAGATATGGGAGTTTGAAGCCAAGAAATATTTGAGAAGGCAACAAATTTTTCGCAATTCTGCTGCTCCAAACGCTTAACCAGAATGGCCTAGGGAAAAAATACACATACCGTTGTAATCGGGCGAGTTTCTACTTTCAGACGCAATAGGAATTTTTGGGTTAGGTCAATCCGTTCGCGAGATATGGGAGTTTGAAGCCAAGAAATGGTTGAGAAGGGAAAAAATTTTTCGCAATTCTGCTGCTCCAAACGCTTAACCAGAATGGCCTAGGGAAAAAGTACACATACCGTTGTAATCGGGCGAGCTTCTACTTTCAGATGCAATAGGAATTTTTGGGTTAGGTCAATCCGTTCGCGAGATATGGGAGTTTGAAGCCAAGAAATGGTTGAGAAGGCAAAAAATTTTTCGCACTTCTGCTGCTCCAAACGCTTAACCAGAATGGCCTATGGAAAAAGTACACATACCGTTGTAATCGGGCGAGCTTCTACTTTCAGATGCAATAGGAATTTTTGGGTTAGGTCAATCCGTTCGCGAGATATGGGAGTTTGAAGCCAAGAAATGGTTGAGAAGGCAAAAAATTTTTCGCACTTCTGCTGCTCCAAACGCTTAACCAGAATGGCCTAGGGAAAAATACACATACCGTTGTAATCGGGCGAAATTCTACTTTCAGATGCAATAGGAACTTTTTGGGTTAGGTCAATCCGTTCGCGAGATATGGGAGTTTGAAGCTAAGAAATGGTTGAGAAGGCAAAAAATTTTTGGCAATACGGCTGCTCGAAACGCTTAACCAGAATGGACTAGGGAACAAATACACATACCGTTGTAATCGGGCGAGCTTCTACTTTCAGATGCAATAGGAATTTTTGGGTTAGGTTAATCCGTTCGCGAGATATGGGACTTTGAAGCTAAGAAATAGTTGAGAAGACAACAAATTTTTCGCACTTCTGCTGCTCCAAACGCTTAACCAGAATGGCCTAGGGAGAAAATACACATACCGTTGAAATCGGGCGAATTTCTACTTTCAGTCGCAACAGGAATTTTTGGGTTATGTCAATCCGTTCGCGAATTATTGGAGTTTGAAGCCAAGAAATGGTTGAGAAGGCAAAAAATTTTTCGCAATTCTGCTGCTCCTAACGCTTAACCAGAATGGCCTAGGGAAAAATACGCATACCGTTGTAATTGGGCGAGTTTCTACTTTCAGACGCAGCGGGAATTTTTGTGTTTGGTCAATCCGTTCGCGAGATATGGGACTTTGAAGCTAAGAAATGGTTGAGAAGACAACAAATTTTTCACACATCTGCTGCTCCAAACGCTTAACCAGAATGGCTTAGGGAAAAAATACACATGCCGTTGTAATCGGGCGAGTTTCTACTTTCAGTCGCAAGAGGAATTTTTGGGTTATGTCAATCCGTTCGCGAATTATGGGAGTTTGAAGCCAAGAAGTGGTTGAGACGGCAAAAAATTTTTCGCAATTCTGCTGCTCCAATCGCTTAACCAGAATGGCCTAGGGAAAAAATACACATACCGTTGTAATCGGGCGAGTTTCTACTTTCAGTCGCAAGAGGAATTTTTGGGTTATGTCAATCCGTTCGCGAATTATGGGAGTTTGAAGCCAAGAAATGGTTGAGAAGGCAAAAAATTTTTCGCAATTCTGCTGCTCCAAACGCTTAACCAGAATGGCCTAGGGGAAAAATACACGTGCCGTTGTAATCGGGCGAGTTTCTACTTTCAGATGCAATACGAATTTTTGGGTTAGGTAATCCGTTCGCGAGATATGGGAGTTTGAAGCTAAGAAATGGTTGACAAGACAACAAATTTTTCGCAATTCTGCTGCTCCAAACGCTTAACCAGAATGGCCTAGGGAAAAAATACGCATACCGTTGTAATTGGGCGAGTTTCTACGTTCAGACGCAATAGGAATTTTTGGGTTAGGTCAATCCGTTCGCGAGATATGGGAGTTTGAAGACAAGAAACGGTTGAGAAGACATCAAATATTTCGCACTTCTGCTGCTCCAAACGCTTAACCAGAATGGCCTAGGGAAAAAATACACATACCGTTGTAATCGGGCGAGTTTCTACTTTCAGATGCAATAGGAATTTTTGGGTTAGGTCAATCCGTTCGCGAGATATGGGAGTTTGAAGCCAAGAAATGGTTGAGATGGCAAAAAATTTTTCGCAATTCTGCTGCTTCAATCGCTTAACCGGAATGGCCTAGGGAAAAAATAAACATACCGTTGTAATCGGGCGAGTTTCTACTTTCAGTTACAATAGGAATTTTTGTGTTAGGTCAATCCGTTCGCGAGATATTGGACTTTGAAGCTAAGAAATGGTTGACAAGGCAACAAATTTTTCGCACTTCTGCTGCTCCAATCGCTTAACCAGAATGGCCTAGGGGAAAAATACACGTGCCGTTGTAATCGGGCGAGTTTCTACTTTCAGATGCAATACGAATTTTTGGGTTAGGTAATCCGTTCGCGAGATATGGGAGTTTGAAGCTAAGAAATGGTTGACAAGACAACAAATTTTTCGCAATTCTGCTGCTCCAAACGCTTAACCAGAATGGCCTAGGGAAAAAATACGCATACCGTTGTAATTGGGCGAGTTTCTACTTTCAGACGCAGCAGGAATTTTTGGGTTTGGTCAATCCGTTCGCGAGATATGGGACTTCGAAGCTAAGAAATGGTTGAGAAGACAACAAATTTTTCGCAATTCTGTTGCTGCAAACGCTTAACCAGAATGGGCTATGGAAAAAATTCACATACCGTTGTAATCGGGCGAGTTTCTACTTTCAAACGCAACATGAATTTTTGGGTTAGGTCAATCCGTTCGCGAGATATGGGAGTTTGAAGCCACGAAATGTTTGAGAAGGCATAAAATTTTTTGCAATGCTGCTGCTCCAAAAGCTTAACCAGAATGGCCTAGGGAAAAATACACATGCCGCTGTAGTCGGGCGAGTTTCTACTTTCAGATGCAATAGGAATTTTTGGGTTAGGTCAATCCGTTCGCGAGATATGGCAGTTTGAAGCCAAGAAATGGTTGAGAAGACAAAAAATTTTTCGCAAATCTGCTGCTCCAAACGCTTAACTGGAATGGCGTAGGGAAAAAATACACATACCGTTGTAATCGGGCGAGATTCTACTTACAGATGCAATAGGAATTTTTGGGTTAGGTCAATCCGTTCGCGAGATATGGCAGTTTGAAGCCAAGAAATGGTTGAGAAGGCAAAAAATTTTTCGCAAATCTGCTGCTCCAAACGCTTAACTGGAACGGCCTAGCGAGAAAATACACATACCGTTGTAATCGGGCGAGTTTCTGCTTTCAGATGCAACTGGAATTTCTCGAGTTCGTCAATCCGTTCGCGAGATATGGGAGTTTGAACTTAAGGAATGGTTGAGAAACCATCAAAATTTTCGCAAGTCTCATACTCGAAACCAAAAACTGCTATGGCCTAGGGCAAAAATACACATACCATTGTAATCGGGCGAGATTGGGCTTTTAGATGCAACTGGAATTTCCCGAGTTGGTAATCCGTTCGCGAGATATGGGAGTTTCAAGTTAAGGAATGGTTGAGAAATCATCAAAATTTTCGCAAGTCTGATACTCGAAACCAATAACCACTATTGCCTAGGGCAAAAATACACATACCCTTGTAATTGGGCGAGTATCTGCTTTCAGATGCAGCAGGAACTTCTCGAGTTCGTCAATCCGTTCGCGAGATATGGGAGTTTGAAGTTAAGGAATGGTTGAGAAACCATCAAAATTTTCGCTGGTCTGATACTCGAAACCAATAACTGGAATGGCCTAGGGGAATGGTACACATACCACTGTAATCGGGCGAGTTTCTGCTTTCAGATGCAACTGGAATTTCTCTAGTTCGTCAATCCGTTCGCGAGATATGGGAGTTTGAAGTTAAGGAATCGTTGAGAAACCATCAAAATTTTCGCTGGTCTGATACTCGAAACCAATAACTGGAATGGCCTAGGGGAAAAGTACACATACCACTGTAATCGGGCGAGTTTCTGCTTTCAGATGCAACTGGAATTTCTCTAGTTCGTCAATCCGTTCGCGAGATATGGGAGTTTGAAGTTAAGGAATGGTTGAGAAACCATCAAAATTTTCGCTGGTCTGATTCTCGAATCCAATAACTGGAATGGCCTAGGGGAAAAGTACACATACCACTGTAATCGGGCGAGTTTCTGTTTTCAGACGCAACTGGAATTTCTCGAGTTCGTCAATCCGTTCGCGAGATATGGGAGTTTGAAGGTAAGGAATGGTTGGGAAACCATCAAAATTTTCGCAAGTCTGATACTCGAAACCAATAACTACAATTGCCTAGGGCAAAAATACACATACCGTTATAATCGAACGAGCTTCTGCTTTCAGATGCAACAGAAATTTCTCGAGTTCGTCAAACCGTTCGCGAGATATGGGAGTTTGAAGTTAAGCAATGGTTGAGAAACTATCAAAATTCTAGTAAGTCTGATACTCGAAACCAATAACTACCAATGCCTAGGGCAAAAATACACATACCGTTGTAATCGGTCGAGTTTCTACTTTCAGATGCAACAGGAATTTCTCGAGTTCGTCAATCCGTTCGCGAGATATGGGAGTTTGAAGGTAAGGAATGGTTGGGAAACCATCAAAATTTTCGCAAGTCTGATACTCGAAACCAATAACTACAATGGCTTAGGGGAAAAATACACACACCGGTGTAATCGGGCGAGTTTCCACTTTCAGATGCAAGAGGAATTTCTCGAGTTTGTCAATCCGTTCGCGAGATATGGGAGTTTGAAGTTAAGGAATGGTTGAGAAACCATCAAAATTTTCGCTGGTCTGATACTCGAATCCAATAACTGGAATGGCCTAGGTGAAAAGTACACACCCCATTGTAATGGGGCGAGATTCTACTTTCAGATGCAACTGGAATTTCTCGAGTTGGTAATCCGTTCGCGAGATATGGGAGTTTGAAGTTAAGGAATGGTTGAGAAATCATCAAAATTTTCGCTGGTCTGATACACGAAACCAATAACTGGAATAGCCTAGGGGAAAAGTACACATTCCACTGTAATCGGGCGAGTTGCTGCTTTCAGATGCAACGGGAATTTCTCGAGTTCGTCAATCCGTTCGCGAGATATGGGAGTTTGAAATTAAGGAATGGTTGAGAAACCATCAAAATTTTCGCTGGTCTGATACACGAAACCAATAACTGGAATGGCCTAGGGGAAAAGTACACATACCATTGTAATCGGGCGAAATTATGCTTGCAGATGCAACTGGAATTTCTCGAGTTGGTAATCCGTTCGCGAGATATGGGAGTTTGAACTTAAGGAATGGTTGAGAAACCATCAAAATTTTCGCAAGTCTCATACTCGAAACCAAAAACTGCTATGGCCTAGGGCAAAAATACACATACCATTGTAATCGGGCGAGATTGGGCTTTTAGATGCAACTGGAATTTCCCGAGTTGGTAATCCGTTCGCGAGATATGGGAGTTTCAAGTTAAGGAATGGTTGAGAAATCATCAAAATTTTCGCAAGTCTGATACTCGAAACCAATAACCACTATTGCCTAGGGCAAAAATACACATACCCTTGTAATTGGGCGAGTATCTGCTTTCAGATGCAGCAGGAACTTCTCGAGTTCGTCAATCCGTTCGCGAGATATGGGAGTTTGAAGTTAAGGAATGGTTGAGAAACCATCAAAATTTTCGCTGGTCTGATACTCGAAACCAATAACTGGAATGGCCTAGGGGAATGGTACACATACCACTGTAATCGGGCGAGTTTCTGCTTTCAGATGCAACTGGAATTTCTCTAGTTCGTCAATCCGTTCGCGAGATATGGGAGTTTGAAGTTAAGGAATCGTTGAGAAACCATCAAAATTTTCGCTGGTCTGATACTCGAAACCAATAACTGGAATGGCCTAGGGGAAAAGTACACATACCACTGTAATCGGGCGAGTTTCTGCTTTCAGATGCAACTGGAATTTCTCTAGTTCGTCAATCCGTTCGCGAGATATGGGAGTTTGAAGTTAAAGAATGGTTGAGAAACCATCAAAATTTTCGCTGGTCTGATTCTCGAATCCAATAACTGGAATGGCCCAGGGGAAAAGTACACATACCACTGTAATCGGGCGAGTTTCTGTTTTCAGACGCAACTGGAATTTCTCGAGTTCGTCAATCCGTTCGCGAGATATGGGAGTTTGAAGGTAAGGAATGGTTGGGAAACCATCAAAATTTTCGCAAGTCTGATACTCGAAACCAATAACTACAATTGCCTAGGGCAAAAATACACATACCGTTATAATCGAACGAGCTTCTGCTTTCAGATGCAACAGAAATTTCTCGAGTTCGTCAAACCGTTCGCGAGATATGGGAGTTTGAAGTTAAGCAATGGTTGAGAAACTATCAAAATTCTAGTAAGTCTGATACTCGAAACCAATAACTACCAATGCCTAGGGCAAAAATACACATACCGTTGTAATCGGTCGAGTTTCTACTTTCAGATGCAACAGGAATTTCTCGAGTTCGTCAATCCGTTCGCGAGATATGGGAGTTTGAAGGTAAGGAATGGTTGGGAAACCATCAAAATTTTCGCAAGTCTGATACTCGAAACCAATAACTACAATGGCTTAGGGGAAAAATACACACACCGGTGTAATCGGGCGAGTTTCCACTTTCAGATGCAAGAGGAATTTCTCGAGTTTGTCAATCCGTTCGCGAGATATGGGAGTTTGAAGTTAAGGAATGGTTGAGAAACCATCAAAATTTTCGCTGGTCTGATACTCGAATCCAATAACTGGAATGGCCTAGGTGAAAAGTACACACCCCATTGTAATGGGGCGAGATTCTACTTTCAGATGCAACTGGAATTTCTCGAGTTGGTAATCCGTTCGCGAGATATGGGAGTTTGAAGTTAAGGAATGGTTGAGAAATCATCAAAATTTTCGCTGGTCTGATACACGAAACCAATAACTGGAATAGCCTAGGGGAAAAGTACACATTCCACTGTAATCGGGCGAGTTGCTGCTTTCAGATGCAACGGGAATTTCTCGAGTTCGTCAATCCGTTCGCGAGATATGGGAGTTTGAAATTAAGGAATGGTTGAGAAACCATCAAAATTTTCGCTGGTCTGATACACGAAACCAATAACTGGAATGGCCTAGGGGAAAAGTACACATACCATTGTAATCGGGCGAAATTATGCTTGCAGATGCAACTGGAATTTCTCGAGTTGGTAATCCGTTCGCGAGATATGGGAGTTTGAAGTTAAGGAATGGTTGAGAAACCAACAAAATTTTCGCTGGTCTGATACTCGAAACCGAAAACTAGAATGGCCTAGGGGAAAAGTACATATACCACTGTAATCGGGCGAGTTTCTGCTTTCAGATGCAACTGGAATTTCTCGAGTTGGTAATCCGTTCGCGAGATATGGGAGTTTGAAGTTAAGAAATGGTTGAGAAACTATCAAAATTTTAGTAAGTCTGATACTCGAAACCAATAACTACTAATGCCTAGGGCAAAAATACACATACCGTTGTAATCGGGCGAGTTTCTACTTTCAGATGCAATAGGAATTTCTCGAGTTCGTCAATCCGTTCGCGAGTAATGGGAGTTTGAAGTTAAGGAATGGTTGAGAAACCATCAAAATTTTCGCAAGTCTGATACTCGAAACCAATAACTTTTATGGCCTAGGGCAAAAATACACATACCATTGTAATCGGGCGAGATTATGCTTTTAGATGCAACTGGAATTTCCCGAGTTGGTAATCCGTTCGCGAGATATGTGAGTTTGATGTTAAGGAATGGTTGAGAAACCATCAAAATTTTCGCTGGTCTGGTACACGAAACCAATAACTGGAATGGCCTAAGGGAAAAGTACACATACCACTGTAATCGGGCGAGTTTCTGCTTTCAGATGCAACTGGAATTTCTCGAGTTCGTCAATCCGTTCGCGAGATATGGGAGTTTGAAGTTAAGGAATGTTTGAGAAACCATCAAAATTTTCGCTGGTCTGATACACGAAACCAATAACTGGAATGGCCTAGGGGAAAAGTACACATACCACTGTAATCGGGCGAGTTTCTGCTTTCAGACGCAACTGGAATTTCTCGAGTTCGTCAGTCCGTTCGCGAGATATGGGAGTCTGAAGTTAAGGTATGGTTGAGAAACCATCAAAATTTTCGCAAGTCTGATACTCGAAACCAATAACTTCTATGGCCTATGGCAAAAATACACATACCATTGTAATCGGGCGAAATTATGCTTGCAGATGCAACTGGAATTTCTCGAGTTGGTAATCCGTTCGCGAGATATGGGAGTTTGAAGTTAAGGAATGGTTGAGAAACCAACAAAATTTTCGCTGGTCTGATACTCGAAACCGAAAACTGGAATGGTCTAGGGGAAAAGTACATATACCACTGTAATCGGGCGAGTTTCTGCTTTCAGATGCAACTGGAATTTCTCGTGTTGGTAATCCGTTCGCGAGATATGGGAGTTTGAAGTTAAGAAATGGTTGAGAAACTACCAAAATTTTAGTAAGTCTGATACTCGAAACCAATAACTACTAATGCCTAGGGCAAAAATACACATACCGTTGTAATCGGGCGAGTTTCTACTTTCAGATGCAACAGGAATTTCTCGAGTTCGTCAATCCATTCGCGAGTAATGGGAGTTTGAAGTTAAGGAATGGTTGAGAAATCATCAAAATTTTCGTTGGTCTGATACTCGAAACCAATAACTGGAATGGCCTAGAGGAAAAGTACACATACCGTTCAAATCGGACCAGTATCTGCTTTCAGATACAACTGGAATTTCTCTAGTTCCTCAATCCGTTCGCGAGATATGGGAGTTTGAATTTAAAGAATGGTTGAGAAATCATCAAAATTTTGGCAAGTCTGATACTCGAAACCAATAACTACTATTGCCTAGGGCAAAAATACTCATACCGTTATAATCGATCGAGCTTCTGCTTTCAGAGGCAACTGGAATTTCTCGAGTTGGAAATCCGTTCGCGAGATATGGGAATTTGAAGTTAAGGAATGGTTGAGAAACCATCAAAATTTTCGCAAGTCTGATACTCGAAACCAATAACTACTATTGCCTAGGGCAAAAATACACATACCGTTGTAATCGATCGAGCTTCTGATTTCAGATGCAACAGGAATTTCTCGAGTTCGTCAATCCGTTCGCGAGGTATGGGAGTTTGAAGTTAAGGAATGGTTGAGAAACCATCAAAATTTTCGCAAGTCTGATACTCGAAACCAAAAACTACTATGGCCTAGGGCAAAAATACACATACCATTGTAATCGGGCGAGATTATGCTTTTAGATGCAACTGGAATTTCTCGAGTTGGTAATCCGTTCGCGAGATATGGGAAATTGAAGTTAAGGAATGGTTGAGAAACCATCAAAATTTTCGCAAGTCTGATACTCGAAACCAATAACTACTATTGCCTAGGGCAAAAATACACATACCGTTGTAATCGATCGAGCTTCTGATTTCAGATGCAAGAGGAATTTCTCGAGTTCGTCAATCCGTTCGCGTGTAATGGGAGTTTGAAGTTAAGGAATGGTTGAGAAACCATCAAAATTTTCGTTGGTCTGATACTCGAAACCAATAACTGCTATGGCCTAGGGCAAAAATACACATACCATTGTAATCGGGCGAGATTATGCTTTTAGATGCAACTGGAATTTCTCGAGTTGGTAATCCGTTCGCGAGATATGGGAGTTTGAAGTTAAGGAATGGTTGAGAAACCATCCAAATCTTCGCAAGTCTGATACTCGAAACCAATAACTACTATTGCCTAGGCCAAAAATACACATACCGTTGTAATCGATCGAGCTTCTGATTTCAGATGCAACCGGAATTTCTCGAGTGCGTCAATCCGTTCGCGAGATATGGGAGTTTGAAGTTAAGGAACGGTTGAGAAACTATCAAAATTTTAGTAAGTCTGATACTCGAAACCAGTAACTACTAATGCCTAGGGCAAAAATACACACACCGTTGTAATCGGGCGAGTTTCTACTTTCAGATGCAACAGGAATTTCTCGAGTTCGTCAATCCGTTCGCGAGATATGGGAGTTTGAAGTTAAGGAATGGTTGAGAAGCCATCAAAATTTTCGCAAGTCTGATTCTCGAAACCAATAACTGCTATGGCCTAGGGCAAAATTACACATACTATTGTAATCGGGCGAGATTATGCTTTTAGATGCAACTGGAGTTTCTCGAGTTGGTAATCCGTTCGCGAGATATCGGAGTTTGTAGTTAAGGAATGGTTGAGAAACTATCAAAATTTTAGTAAGACTGATACTCGAAACCAATAACTACTAATGCCTAGGGCAAAACTACACATACTGTTGTAATCGGGCGAGATTATGCTTTTAGATGCAACTGGAATTTCTCGAGTTGGTAATCCGTTCGCGAGATATCGGAGTTTGTAGTTAAGGAATGGTTGAGAAACCATCAAAATTTTCGCACGTCTGATACTCGAAACCAATAACTACTATTGCCTAGGGCAAAAATACACATACCGTTGCAATCGGGCGATTTTCTACTTTCAGATGCAACAGGAATTTCTCGAGTTCGTCAATCCGTTCGCGAGATATGGGAGTTTGAAGTTAAGGAACGGTGGAGAAACCATCAAAATTTTCGCAAATCTGATACTCGAAACCAATAACTGCTATGGCCTAGGGCAAAAATACACATTACGTTGTAATCGGGCGATCTTCTACCTTCAGATGCAACCGGAATTTCTCGAGTTCGTCAATCCGTTCGCGAGATATGGGAGTTTGAAGTTAAGGAATGGTTGAGAAGCCATCAAAATTTTCGCAAGTCTGATACTCGAAACCAATAACTACTATGGCCTAGGGCAAAAATACACATACCATTGTAATCGGGCGAGATTATGCTTTTAGATGCAACTGGAATTCCTCGAGATGGTAATTCGTTCGCGAGATATGGGAGTTTGAAGTTAAGGAATGGT
This sequence comes from Ptiloglossa arizonensis, assembly GCF_051014685.1. NCBI lineage: Eukaryota > Metazoa > Arthropoda > Insecta > Hymenoptera > Colletidae > Ptiloglossa > Ptiloglossa arizonensis. The sequence goes on along the minus strand of NW_027478407.1, from coordinate 1,536,972 downwards.
TGAGAAACCATCAAAATTTTCGCAAGTCTGATACTCGAAACCAATAACTACAAATGCCTAAGGCAAAAATACACATTACGTTGTAATCGGGCGATCTTCTACCTTCAGATGCAACAGGAATTTCTCGAGTTCGTCAATCCGTTCGCGAGATATGGGAGTTTGAAATTAAGGAATGGTTGAGAAACCATCAAAATTTTCGCAAGTCTGATACTCGAAACCAATAACTGCTATGGCCTAGGGCAAAAATACACATACCATTGTAATCGGGCGAGATTATGCTTTTAGATGCAACTGGAATTTCTCGAGTTGGTAATCCGTTCGCGAGATATGGGAGTTTGAAGTTAAGGAATGGTTGAGAAACCATCAAAATTTTCGCACGTCTGATACTCGAAACCAATAACTACTATTGCCTAGGGCAAAAATACACATACCGTTGTAATCGATTGAGCTTCTGATTTCAGATGCAACAGGAATTTCTCGAGTGCGTCAATCCGTTCGCGAGATATGGGAGTTTGAAGTTAAGGAACGGTTGAGAAACTATCAAAATTTCAGTAAGTCTGATACTCGAAACCAATAACTACTAATGCCTAGGGCAAAAATACACACACCGTTGTAATCGGGCGAGTTTCTACTTTCAGATGCAACAGGAATTTCTCGAGTTCGTCAATCCGTTCGCGAGATATGGGAGTTTGAAGTTAAGGAATGGTTGAGAAGCCATCAAAATTTTCGCAAGTCTGATACTCGAAACCAATAACTGCTATGGCCTAGGGCAAAATTACACATACTATTGTAATCGGGCGAGATTATGCTTTTAGATGCAACTGGAATTTCTCGAGTTGGTAATCCGTTCGCGAGATATCGGAGTTTGTAGTTAAGGAATGCTTGAGAAACCATAAAAATTTTCGCACGTCTGATACTCGAAACCAATAACTACTATTGCCTAGGGCAAAAATACACATACCGTTGTAATCGGGCGAGTTTCTACTTTCAGTTGCAACAGGAATTTCTCGAGTTCGTCAATCCGTTCGCGAGATATGGGAGTTTGAAGTTAAGGAACGGTTGAGAAACCATCAAAATTTTCGCAAGTCTGATACTCGAAACCAATAACTGCTATGGCCTAGGGCAAAAATACACATACCGTTGTAATCGGGCGAGTTTCAACTTTCAGATGCAACAGGAATTTCTCGAGTTCGTCAATCCGTTCGCGAGATATGGGAGTTTGAAGTTAAGGAATGGTTGAGAAGCCATCAAAATTTTCGCAAGTCTGATACTCGAAACCAATAACTACTATGGCCTAGGGCAAAAATACACATACCATTGTAATCGGGCGAGATTATGCTTTTAGATGCAACTGGAATTTCTCGAGTTGGTAATTCGTTCGCGAGATATGGGAGTTTGAAGTTAAGGAATGGTTGAGAAACCATCAAAATTTTCGCACGACTGATACTCGAAACCAATAACTACTATTGCCTAGGGCAAAAATACACCTACCGTTATAATCGATCGAGCTTCTGCTTTCAGATGCAACAGGAATTTCTCGAGTTCGTCAATCCGTTCGCGAGATATGGGAGTTTGAAGTTAAGGAATGGTTGAGAAACTATCAAAATTTTAGTAAGTCTGATACTCGAAACCAATAACTACTAATGCCTAGGGCAAAACTACACATACTGTTGTAATCGGGCGAGATTATGCTTTTAGATGCAACTGGAATTTCTCGAGTTGGTAATCGGTTCGCGAGATATCGGAGTTTGTAGTTAAGGAATGGTTGGGAAACCATCAAAATTTTCGCACGTCTGATACTCGAAACCAATAACTACTATTGCCTAGGGCAAAAATACACATACCGTTGTAATCGATTGAGCATCTGATTTCAGATGCAACAGGAATTTCTCGAGTGCGTCAATCCGTTCGCGCGATATCGGAGTTTGTAGTTAAGGAATGGTTGAGAAACCATCATAATTTTCGCACGTCTGATACTCGAAACCAATAACTACTAATGCCTAGGGCAAAAATACACACGCCGTTGTAATCGGGCGAGTTTCTACTTTCAGATGCAACAGGAATTTCTCGAGTTCGTCAATCCGTTCGCGAGATATGGGAGTTTGAAGTTAAGGAATGGTTGAGAAACCATCCAAATTTTCGCAAGTCTGATACTCGAAACCAATAACTACTATTGCCTAGGGCAAAAATACACATACCGTTGTAATCGGGCGAGTTTCTACATTCAGATGCAACAGGAATTTCTCGAGTTCGTCAATCCGTTCGCGAGATATGGGAGTTTGAAGTTAAGGAATGGTTGAGAAGCCATCAAAATTTTCGCAAGTCTGATACTCGAAACCAATAACTGCTATGGCCTAGGGCAAAATTACACATACTATTCTAATCGGGCGAGATTATGCTTTTAGATGCAACTGGAATTTCTCGAGTTGGTATTCCGTTCGCGAGATATCGGAGTTTGTAGTTAAGGAATGGTTGAGAAACCATCAAAATTTACGCACGTCTGATACTCGAAACCAATAACTACTATTGCCTAGGGCAAAATACACATACCGTTGTAATCGGGCGAGTTTCTACTTTCAGATGCAACAGGAATTTCTCGAGTTCGTCAATCCGTTCGCGGGATATGGGAGTTTGAAGTTAAGGAACGGTTGAGAAACCATCAAAATTTTCGCAAGTCTGATACTCGAAACCAATAACTGCTATGGCCTAGGGCAAAAATACACATACCGTTGTAATCGGGCGAGTTTCTACTTTCAGATGCAACAGGAATTTCTCGAGTTCGTCAATCCGTTCGCGAGATATGGGAGTTTGAAGTTAAGGAATGGTTGAGAAGCCATCAAAATTTTCGCAAGTCTGATACTCGAAACCAATAACTACTATGGCCTAGGGCAAAAATACACATACCATTGTAATCGGGCGAGATTATGCTTTTAGATGCTACTGGAATTTCTCGAGTTGGTAATTCGTTCGCGAGATATGGGAGTTTGAAGTTAAGGAATGGTTGAGAAACCATCAAAATTTTCGCACGTCTGATACTCGAAACCAATAACTACTATTGCCTAGGGCAAAAATACACATACCGTTGTAATCGGGCGAGTTTCTACTTTCAGATGCAACAGGAATTTCTCGAGTTCGTCAATCCGTTCGCGAGATATGGGAGTTTGAAGTTAAGGAACGGTTGAGAAACCATCAAAATTTTCGCAAGTCTGATACTCGAAACCAATAACTGCTATGGCCTAGGGCAAAAATACACATACCGTTGTAATCGGGCGAGTTTCTACTTTCAGATGCAACAGGTATTTCTCGAGTTCGTCAATCCGTTCGCGAGATATGGGAGTTTGAAGTTAAGGAATGGTTGAGAAGCCATCAAAATTTTCGCAAGTCTGATACTCGAAACCAATAACTACTATGGCCTAGGGCAAAAATACACATACCATTGTAATCGGGCGAGATTATGCTTTTAGATGCAACTGGAATTTCTAGAGTTGGTAATTCGTTCGCGAGATATGGGAGTTTGAAGTTAAGGAATGGTTGAGAAACCATCAAAATTTTCGCACGTCTGATACTCGAAACCAATAACTACTATTGCCTAGGGCAAAAATACACATACCGTTATAATCGATCGAGCTTCTGCTTTCAGATGCAACAGGAATTTCTCGAGTTCGTCAATCCGTTCGCGAGATATGGGAGTTTGAAGTTAAGGAATGGTTGAGAAACTATCAAAATTTTAGTAAGTCTGATACACGAAACCAATAACTACTAATGCCTAGGGCAAAACTACACATACTGTTGTAATCGGGCGAGATTATGCTTTTAGATGCAACTGGAATTTCTCGAGTTGGTAATCCGCTCGCGAGATATCGGAGTTTGTAGTTAAGGAATGGTTGAGAAACCATCAAAATTTTCGCACGTCTGATACTCGAAACCAATAACTACTATTGCCTAGGGCAAAAATACACATACCGTTGTAATCGATTGAGCATCTGATTTCAGATGCAACAGGAATTTCTCGAGTGCGTCAATCCGTTCGCGCGATATCGGAGTTTGTAGTTAAGGAATGGTTGAGAAACCATCAAAATTTTCGCACGTCTGATACTCGAAACCAATAACTACTAATGCCTAGGGCAAAAATACACACACCGTTGTAATCGGGCGAGTTTCTACTTTCAGATGCAACAGGAATTTCTCGAGGTCGTCAATCCGTTCGCGAGATATGGGAGTTTGAAGTTAAGGAATGGTTGAGAAACCATCCAAACTTTCGCAAGTCTGATACTCGAAACCAATAACTACTATTGCCTAGGGCAAAAATACACATACCGTTATAATCGATCGAGCTTCTGCTTTCAGATGCAACAGGAATTTCTCGAGTTCGTCAATCCGTTCGCGAGATATGGGAGTTTGAAGTTAAGGAATGGTTGAGAAACTATCAAAATTTTAGTAAGTCTGATACTCGAAACCAATAACTACTAATGCCTAGGGCAAAACTACACATACTGTTGTAATCGGGCGAGATTATGCTTTTAGATGCAACAGGAATTTCTCGAGTTCGTCAATCCGTTCGCGAGATATGGGAGTTTGAAGTTAAGCAATGGTTGAGAAGCCATCAAAATTTTCGCAAGTCTGATACTCGAAACCAATAACTACTATGGCCTAGGGCAAAAATACACATACCATTGTAATCGGGCGAGATTATGCTTTTAGATGCAACTGGAATTTCTCGAGTTGGTAATTCGTTCGCGAGATATGGGAGTTTGAAGTTAAGGAATGGTTGAGAAACCATCAAAATTTTCGCACGTCTGATACTCGAAACCAATAACTACTATTGCCTAGGGCAAAAATACACATACCGTTATAATCGATCGAGCTTCTGCTTTCAGATGCAACAGGAATTTCTCGAGTTCGTCAATCCGTTCGCGAGATATGGGAGTTTGAAGTTAAGGAATGGTTGAGAAACTATCAAAATTTTAGTAAGTCTGATACTCGAAACCAATAACTACTAATGCCTAGGGCAAAACTACACATACTGTTGTAATCGGGCGAGATTATGCTTTTAGATGCAACTGGAATTTCTCGAGTTGGTAATCCGTTCGCGAGATATCGGAGTTTGTAGTTAAGGAATGGTTGAGAAACCATCAAAATTTTCGCACGTCTGATACTCGAAACCAATAACTACTATTGCCTAGGGCAAAAATACACATACCGTTGTAATCGATTGAGCTTCTGATTTCAGATGCAACAGGAATTTCTCGAGTGCGTCAATCCGTTCGCGAGATATGGGAGTTTGAAGTTAAGGAACGGTTGAGAAACCATCCAAACTTTCGCAAGTCTGATACTCGAAACCAATGACTACTATTGCCTAGGGCAAAAATACACATACCGTTATAATCGATCGAGCTTCTGCTTTCAGATGCAACAGGAATTTCTCGAGTTCGTCAATCCGTTCGCGAGATATGGGAGTTTGAAGTTAAGGAATGGTTGAGAAACTATCAAAATTTTAGTAAGTCTGATACTCGAAACCAATAACTACTAATGCCTAGGGCAAAACTACACATACTGTTGTAATCGGGCGAGATTATGCTTTTAGATGCAACTGGAATTTCTCGAGTTGGTAATCCGTTCGCGAGATATCGGAGTTTGTAGTTATGGAATGGTTGAGAAACCATCAAAATTTTCGCACGTCTGATACTCGAAACCAATAACTACTATTGCCTAGGGCAAAAATACACATACCGTTGTAATCGATTGAGCATCTGATTTCAGATGCAACAGGAATTTCTCGAGTGCGTCAATCCGTTCGCGCGATATCGGAGTTTGTAGTTAAGGAATGGTTGAGAAACCATCAAAATTTTCGCACGTCTGATACTCGAAACCAATAACTACTAATGCCTAGGGCAAAAATACACATTACGTTGTAATCGGGCGATCTTCTACCTTCAGATGCAACAGGAATTTCTCGAGTTCGTCAATCCGTTCGCGAGATATGGGAGTTTGAAATTAAGGAATGGTTGAGAAGCCATCAAAATTTTCGCAAGTCTGATACTCGAAACCAATAACTACTATTGCCTAGGGCAAAAATACACATACCGTTGTAATCGGGCGAGTTTCTACTTTCAGATCCAACAGGAATTTCTCGAGTTCGTCAATCCGTTCGCGAGACATGGGAGTTTTAAGTTAAAGAACGGTTGAGAAACTATCAAAATTTTAGTAAGTCTGATACTCGAAACCAATAACTACTAATGCCTAGGGCAAAAATACACATACCGTTGTAATCGGGCGAGTTTCTGCTTTCAGATGCAGTCGGAATTTCTCGAGTTCGACAATCCGGTCGCGAGATATGGGAGTTTGATGTTAAGGAATGGTTGAGAAACCATCAAAATTTTCGCTGGTCTGATACTCGAAACCAATAACTGGAATGGCCTAGGGGAAAAGTACACATACCACTGTAATCGGGCGATCTTCTACCTTCAGATGCAAGAGGAATTTCTCGAGTTCGTCAATCCGTTCGCGAGATATGGGACTTTGAAGTTAAGGAATGGTTGAGAAACCATCAAAATTTTCGCAAATCTGATACTCGAAACCAATAACTACTATTGCCTAGGGCAAAAATACACATACCGTTGTAAATGGGCGAGTTTCTGCTTTCAGATGCAGCAGGAATTTCTCGAGTTCGTCATTCCGTTCGCGAGATATGGGAGTTTGAAGTTAAGGAATGGTTGAGAAGCCATCAAAATTTTCGCAAGTATGATACTCGAAACCAATAACTACTATGGCGTAGGGCCAAAATACACATACCATTGTAATCGGGCGAGATTATGCTTTTAGATGCAACTGGAATTTCTCGAGTTGGTAATCCGTTCGCGAGATATGGGAGTTTGAAGTTAAGGAATGGTTGAGAAACCATCAAAATTTTCGCAAGTCTGATACTCGAAACCAATAACTACTATTGCCTAGGGCAAAAATACACATACCGTTATAATCGATCGAGCTTCTGCTTTCGGATGCAACAGGAATTTCTCGAGCTCGTCAATCCGTTCGCGAGATATGGGAGTTTGAAGTTAAGGAATGGTTGAGAAACTATCAAAATTTTAGTAAGTCTGATACTCGAAACCAATAACTACTAATGCCTGGGGCAAAACTACACATACTGTTGTAATCGGGCGAGATTATGCTTTTAGATGCAACTGGAATTTCTCGAGTTGGTAATCCGTTCGCGAGATATCGGAGTTTGTAGTTAAGGAATGGTTGAGAAACCATCAAAATTTTCGCACGTCTGATACTCGAAACCAATAACTACTATTGCCTAGGGCAAAAATACACATACCGTTGTAATCGATTGAGCTTCTGATTTCAGATGCAACAGGAATTTCTCGAGTGCGTCAATCCGTTCGCGAGATATGGGAGTTTGAAGTTAAGGAACGGTTGAGAAGCTATCAAAATTTTAGTAAGTCTGATACTCGAAACCAATAACTACTAATGCCTAGGGCCAAAATACACATACCATTGTAATCGGGCGAGATTATGCTTTTAGACGCAACTGGAATTTCTCGAGTTGGTAATCCGTTCGCGAGATATGGGAGTTTGAAGTTAAGGTACGGTTGAGAAACCATCAAAATTTTCGCAAGTCTGATACCCGAAACCAATAACTACAATTGCCTAGGGCAAAAATACACATTACGTTATAATCGGGCGATCTTCTACCTTCAGATGCAACAGGAATTTCTCGAGTTCGTCAATCCGTTCGCGAGATATGGGAGTTTGAAGTTAAGGAATGGTTGAGAAACCATCAAAATTTTCGCAAGTCTGATACTCGAAACCAATAACTGCTATGGCCTAGGGCAAAAATACACATATCATTGTAATCGGGCGAAATTATGCATTTATATGCAACTGGAATTTCTCGAGTGCGTCAATCCGTTCGCGCGATATGGGAGTTTGAAGTTAAGGAATGGTTGAGAAGCCATCCAAATTTTCGCAAGTCTGATACTCGAAACCAATAACTGCTATGGCCTAGGGCAAAATTGCACATACTATTGTAATCGGGCGAGATTATGCTTTTAGATGCAACTGGAATTTCTCGAGTTGGTAATCCGTTCGCGAGATATCGGAGTTTGTAGTTAAGGAATGGTTGAGAAACCATCAAAATTTTCGCACGTCTGATACTCGAAACCAATAACTACTATTGCCTAGGGCAAAAATACACATACCGTTGTAATCGGGCGAGTTTCTACTTTCAGATGCAACAGGAATTTCTCGAGTTCGTCAATCCGTTCGCGAGACATGGGAGTTTGAAGTTAAAGAACGGTTGAGAAACTATCAAAATTTTAGTAAGTCTGATACTCGAAACCAATAACTACTAATGCCTAGGGCAAAAATACACATACCGTTGTAATCGGGCGAGTTTCTGCTTTCAGATGCAGTAGGAATTTCTCGAGTTCGACAATCCGTTCGCGAGATATGGGAGTTTGATGTTAAGGAATGGTTGAGAAACCATCAAAATTTTCGCTGGTCTGATACTCGAAACCAATAACTACAAATGCCTAGAGCAAAAATACTCATACCATTGTAATCGGGCGAGATTATGCTTTTAGATGCAACTGGAATTTCTCGAGTTGGTAATCCGTTCACGAGATATGGGAGTTTGAAGTTAAGGAATGGTTGAGAAACCATCAAAATTTTCGCAAGTCTGATACTCGAAACCAATAACTACTATTGCCTAGGGCAAAAATACACATACCGTTGTAATCGATTGAGCTTCTGATTTCAGATGCAACAGGAATTTCTCGAGTGCGTCAATCCGTTCGCGAGATATGGGAGTTTGAAGTTAAGGAACGGTTGAGAAACTATCAAAATTTCAGTAAGTCTGATACTCGAAACCAATAACTACTAATGCCTAGGGCAAAAATACACACACCGTTGTAATCGGGCGAGTTTCTACTTTCAGATGCAACAGGAATTTCTCGAGTTCGTCAATCCGTTCGCGAGATATGGGAGTTTGAAGTTAAGGAATGGTTGAGAAGCCATCAAAATTTTCGCAAGTCTGATACTCGAAACCAATAACTGCTATGGCCTAGGGCAAAATTACACATACTATTGTAATCGGGCGAGATTATGCTTTTAGATGCAACTGGAATTTCTCTAGTTGGTAATCCGTTCGCGAGATATGGGTGTTTGTAGTTAAGGAATGGTTGAGAAACCATCAAAATTTTCGCAAGTCTGATACTCGAAACCAATAACTACTATTGCCTAGGGCAAAAATACACATACCGTTATAATCGATCGAGCTTCTGCTTTCAGATGCAACAGGAATTTCTCGAGTTCGTCAATCCGTTCGCGAGATATGGGAGTTTGAAGTTAAGGAATGGTTGAGAAACTATCAAAATTTTAGTAAGTCTGATACTCGAAAACAATAACTACTAATGCCTAGGGCAAAAATACACATACTGTTGTAATCGGGCGAGATTATGCTTTCAGATGCAACAGGAATTTCTCGAGTTCGTCAATCCGTTCGCGAGATATGGGAGTTTGAAGTTAAGGAATGGTTGAGAAACTATCAAAATTTTAGTAAGTCTGATACTCGAAAACAATAACTACTAATGCCTAGGGCAAAAATACACATACTGTTGTAATCGGGCGAGATTATGCTTTTACATGCAACTGGAATTTCTCGAGTTGGTAATCCGTTCGCGAGATATGGGAGTTTGAAGTTAAGGAATGGTTGAGAAACCATCAAAATTTTCGCAAGTCTGATACTCGAAACCAATAACTACAATTGCCTAGGGCAAAAATACACATTACGTTGTAATCGGGCGATCTTCTACCTTCAGATGCAACAGGAATTTCTCGAGTTCGTCAATACGTTCGCGAGATATGGGAGTTTGAAGTTAAGGAATGGTTGAGAAACCACCAAAATTTTCGCAAGTCTGATACTCGAAACCAATAACTACAATTGCCTAGGGCAAAAATACACATTACGTTGTAATCGGGCGATCTTCTACCTTCAGATGCAACAGGAATTTCTCGAGTTCGTCAATACGTTCGCGAGATATGGGAGTTTGAAGTTAAGGAATGGTTGAGAAACCACCAAAATTTTCGCAAGTCTGATACTCGAAACCAATGACTGGAATGGCCTAGGGGAAAAGTACACATACCACTGTAATCGGGCGATCTTCTACCTTCAGATGCAACAGGAATTTCTCGAGTTGGTCAATCCGTTCGCGATATATGGGAGTTTGAAGTTAAGGAATGGTTGAGAAACCATCAAAATTTTCGCAAATCTGATACTCGAAACCAATAACTACTATTGCCTAGGGCAAAGATACACATACCGTTGTAAATGGGCGAGTTTCTGCTTTCAGATGCAGCAGGAATTTCTCGAGTTCGTCAATCCGTTCGCGAGATATGGGAGTTTGAAGTTAAGGAATAGTTGAGAAACTATCAAAATTTTCGCAAGTCTGATACTCGAAACCAATAACTGCTATAGCCTAGGGCAAAAATACACATACCATTGTAATCGGGCGAGATTATGCTTTTAGATGCAACTGGAATTTCTCGAGTTGGTAATCCGTTCGCGAGATATGGGAGTTTGAAGTTAAGGAATGGTTGAGAAACCACCAAAATTTTCTCAAGTCTGATACTCGAAACCAATAACTGGAATGGCCTAGGGGAAAAGTACACATACCACTGTAATCGAGCGATCTTCTACCTTCAGATGCAACAGGAATTTCTCGAGTTCGTCAATCCGTTCGCGATATATGGGAGTTTGAAGTTAAGGAATGGTTGAGAAACCATCAAAATTTTCGCAAATCTGATACTCGAAACCAATAACTACTATTGCCTAGGGCAAAGATACACATACCGTTGAAAATGGGCGAGTTTCTGCTTTCAGATGCAGCAGGAATTTCTCGAGTTCGTCAATCCGTTCGCGAGATATGAGAGTTTGAAGTTAAGGAACGGTTGAGAAACTATCAAAATTTTCGCAAGTCTGATAGTCGAAACCAATAACTGCTATAGCCTAGGGCAAAAATACACATACCATTGTAATCGGGCGAGATTATGCTTTTAGATGCAACTGGAATTTCTCGAGTTGGTAATCCGTTCGCGAGATATGGGAGTTTGAAGTTAAGGAATGGTTGAGAAATCATCAGAATTTTCGCAAGTCTGATACTCGAAACAAATAACTACTATTGCCTAGGGCAAAAATACACATACCGTTGTAATCGATCGTGCTTCTGATTTCAGATGCAACAGGAATTTCTCGAGTGCGTCAATCCGTTCGCGAGATATGGGAGTTTGAAGTTAAGGAACGGTTGAGAAACTATCAAAATTTTAGTAAGTCTGATACTCGAAACCAATAACTACTAATGCCTAGGGCAAAAATACACACACCGTTGTAATCGGGCGAGTTTCTACTTTCAGATGCAACAGGAATTTCTCGAGTTCGTCAATCCGTTCGCGAGATATGGGAGTTTGAAGTTAAGGAACGGTTGAGAAACTATCAAAATTTTAGTAAGTCTGATACTCGAAACCAATAACTACTAATGCCTAGGGCAAAAATACACATACCGTTGTAATCGGGCGGGTTTCTGGTTTCAGATGCAGTAGGAATTTCTCGAGTTCGACAATCCGTTCGCGAGATATGGGAGTTTGATGTTAAGGAATGGTTGAGAAACCATCAAAATTTTCGCTGGTCTGATACTCGAAACCAATAACTGGAATGGCCTAGGGGAAAAGTACACATACCACTGTAATCGGGCGATCTTCTACCTTCAGATGCAACAGGAATTTCTCGAGTTCGTCATTCCGTTCGCGAGATATGGGAGTTTGAAGTTAAGGAATGGTTGAGAAACCATCAAAATTTTCGCAAATCTGATACTCGAAACCAATAACTACTATTGCCTAGGGCAAAAATACACATACCGTTGTAAATGGGCGATCTTCTACCTTCAGATGCAACAGGAATTTCTCGAGTTGGTCAATCCGTTCGCGATATATGGGAGTTTGAAGTTAAGGAATGGTTGAGAAACCATCAAAATTTTCGCAAATCTGATACTCGAAACCAATAACTACTATTGCCTAGGGCAAAGATACACATACCGTTGTAAATGGGCGAGTTTCTGCTTTCAGATGCAGCAGGAATTTCTCGAGTTCGTCAATCCGTTCGCGAGATATGGGAGTTTGAAGTTAAGGAATAGTTGAGAAACTATCAAAATTTTCGCAAGTCTGATACTCGAAACCAATAACTGCTATAGCCTAGGGCAAAAATACACATACCATTGTAATCGGGCGAGATTATGCTTTTAGATGCAACTGGAATTTCTCGAGTTGGTAATCCGTTCGCGAGATATGGGAGTTTGAAGTTAAGGAATGGTTGAGAAACCACCAAAATTTTCTCAAGTCTGATACTCGAAACCAATAACTGGAATGGCCTAGGGGAAAAGTACACATACCACTGTAATCGAGCGATCTTCTACCTTCAGATGCAACAGGAATTTCTCGAGTTCGTCAATCCGTTCGCGATATATGGGAGTTTGAAGTTAAGGAATGGTTGAGAAACCATCAAAATTTTCGCAAATCTGATACTCGAAACCAATAACTACTATTGCCTAGGGCAAAGATACACATACCGTTGAAAATGGGCGAGTTTCTGCTTTCAGATGCAGCAGGAATTTCTCGAGTTCGTCAATCCGTTCGCGAGATATGAGAGTTTGAAGTTAAGGAATGGTTGAGAAACCATCAAAATTTTCGCAAATCTGATACTCGAAACCAATAACTACTATTGCCTAGGGCAAAAATACACATACCGTTGTAAATGGGCGAGTTTCTGCTTTCAGATGCAGCAGGAATTTCTCGAGTTCGTCATTCCGTTCGTAAGATATGGGAGTTTGATGTTAAGGAATGGTTGAGAAACCATCAAAATTTTCGCAAGTCTGATACTCGAAACCAATAACTACTATTGCCTAGGGCAAAAATACACATACCGTTGTAATCGGGCGAGTTTCTACTTTCAGGTGCAACAGGAATTTCTCGAGTTCGTCAATCCGTTCGCGAGATATGGGAGTTTGAAGTTAAGGAATGGTTGAGAAGCCATCAAAATTTTCGCAAGTCTGATACTCGAAACCAATAACTGATATGGCCTAGGGCAAAATTACACATACTATTGTAATCGGGCGAGATTATGCATTTAGATGCAACTGGAATTTCTCGAGTTGGTAATCCGTTCGCGAGATATGGGAGTGTGTAGTTAAGGAATGGTTGAGAAACCATCAAAATTTTCGCACGTCTGATACTCGAAACCAATAACTACTATTGCCTAGGGCAAAAATACACATACCGTTGTAATCGGGCGAGTTTCTACTTTCAGATGCAACAGGAATTTCTCGAGTTCGTCAATCCGTTCGCGAGATATGGGAGTTTGAAGTTAAGGAACGGTTGAGAAACTATCAAAATTTTAGTAAGTCTGATACTCGAAACCAATAACTACTAATGCCTAGGGCAAAAATACACATACCGTTGTAATCGGGCGGGTTTCTGCTTTCAGATGCAGTAGGAATTTCTCGAGTTCGACAATCCGTTCGCGAGATATGGGAGTTTGATGTTAAGGAATGGTTGAGAAACCATCAAAATTTTCGCTGGTCTGATACTCGAAACCAATAACTGGAATGGCCTAGGGGAAAAGTACACATACCACTGTAATCGGGCGATCTTCTACCTTCAGATGCAACAGGAATTTCTCGAGTTCGTCAATCCGTTCGCGAGATATGGGAGTTTGAAGTTAAGGAATGGTTGAGAAACCATCAAAATTTTCGCAAATCTGATACTCGAAACCAATAACTACTATTGCCTAGGGCAAAAATACACATACCGTTGTAAATGGGCGAGTTTCTGCTTTCAGATGCAGCAGGAATTTCTCGAGTTCGTCATTCCGTTCGTGAGATATGGGAGTTTGAAGTTAAGGAATGGTTGAGAAACCATCAAAATTTTCGCTGGTCTGATACTCGAAACCAATAACTACAAATGCCTAGGGCAAAAATACACATACCATTGTAATCGGGCGAGATTATGCTTTTAGATGCAACTGGAATTTCTCGAGTTGGTAATACGTTCGCGAGATATGGGAGTTTGTAGTTAAGGAAAGGTTGAGAAACCATCAAAATTTTCGCTGGTCTGATACTCGAAACCAATAACTGGAATGGCCTAGGGGAAAAGTACACATACCTCTGTAATCGGGCGATCTTCTACCTTCAGATGCAACAGGAATTTCTCGAGTTCGTCAATCCGTTCGCGAGATATGGGAGTTTGAAGTTAAGGAATGGTTGAGAAACCATCAAAATTTTCGCAAATCTGATACTCGAAACCACTAACTGGAATGGCCTAGGGGAAAAGTACACATACCACTGTAATCGGGCGAGATTCTGCTTTCAGATGCAGTAGGAATTTCTCGAGTTCGTCAATCCGTTCGCGAGATATGGGAGTTTGAAGTTAAGGAATGGTTGAGAAACCATCAAAATTTTCGCAAGTCTGATACTCGAAACCAATAACTACAAATGCCTAGGGCAAAAATACACATACCATTGTAATCGGGCGAGATTATGCTTTTAGATGCAACTGGAATTTCTCGAGTTGGTAATACGTTCGCGAGATATGGGAGTTTGTAGTTAAGGAAAGGTTGAGAAACCATCAAAATTTTCGCTGGTCTGATACTCGAAACCAATAACTGGAATGGCCTAGGGGAAAAGTACACATACCTCTGTAATCGGGCGATCTTCTACCTTCAGATGCAACAGGAATTTCTCGAGTTCGTCAATCCGTTCGCGAGATATGGGAGTTTGAAGTTAAGGAATGGTTGAGAAACCATCAAAATTTTCGCAAATCTGATACTCGAAACCACTAACTGGAATGGCCTAGGGGAAAAGTACACATACCACTGTAATCGGGCGAGATTCTGCTTTCAGATGCAGTAGGAATTTCTCGAGTTCGTCAATCCGTTCGCGAGATATGGGAGTTTGAAGTTAAGGAATGGTTGAGAAACCATCAAAATTTTCGCAAGTCTGATACTCGAAACCAATAACTACTATCCCCTAGGGCAAAAATACACATACCGTTGTAATCGGGCGAGTTTCTACATTCAGATGCAACAGGAATTTCTCGAGTTCGTCAATCCGTTCGCGAGATATGGGAGTTTGAAGTTAAGGAATGGTTGAGAAGCCATCAAAATTTTCGCAAGTCTGATTCTCGAAACCAATAACTACTATGGCCTAGGGCAAAAATACACATACCATTGTAATCGGGCGAGATTATGCTTTTAGATGCAACTGGAATTTCTCGAGTTGGTAATCCGTTCGCGAGATATGGGAGTTTGAAGTTAAGGAATGGTTGAGAAATCATCAAAATTTTCGCAAGTAGGATACTCGAAACCAATAACTACTATTGCCTTGGGCAAACACACACATACCGTTGTAATCGGGCGAGCTTCTACTTTCAGATGCAGCAGGAATTTCTCGAGTTCGTCAATGCGTTTGCGAGATATGGGAGTTTGAAGTTAAGGAATGGTTGAGAAGCCATCAAAATTTTCGCAAGTCTGATACTCGAAACCAATAACTACTATGGCCTAGGGCAAAAATACACATACCATTGTAATCGGGCGAGATTATGCTTTTAGATGCAACTGGAATTTCTCGAGTTCGTCAATCCGTTCGCGAGATATGGGAGTTTGAAGTTAAGGAACAGTTGAGAAACTATCAAAATTTTAGTAAGTCTGATACTCGAAACCAATAACTACTAATGCCTAGGGCAAAAATACACATACCGTTGTAATCGGGCGGGTTTCTGCTTTCAGATGCAGTAGGAATTTCTCGAGTTCGACAATCCGTTCGCGAGATATGGGAGTTTGATGTTAAGGAATGGTTGAGAAACCATCAAAATTTTCGCTGGTCTGATACTCGAAACCAATAACTGGAATGGCCTAGGGGAAAAATACACACACCGTTGTAATCGGGCGAGTTTCTACTTTCAGATGCAACAGGAATTTCTCGAGTTCGTCAATCCGTTCGCGAGATATGGGAGTTTGAAGTTAAGGAACGGTTGAGAAACTATCAAAATTTTAGTAAGTCTGATACTCGAAACCAATAACTACTAATGCCTAGGGCAAAAATACACATACCGTTGTAATCGGGCGGGTTTCTGGTTTCAGATGCAGTAGGAATTTCTCGAGTTCGACAATCCGTTCGCGAGATATGGGAGTTTGATGTTAAGGAATGGTTGAGAAACCATCAAAATTTTCGCTGGTCTGATACTCGAAACCAATAACTGGAATGGCCTAGGGGAAAAGTACACATACCACTGTAATCGGGCGATCTTCTACCTTCAGATGCAACAGGAATTTCTCGAGTTCGTCATTCCGTTCGCGAGATATGGGAGTTTGAAGTTAAGGAATGGTTGAGAAACCATCAAAATTTTCGCAAATCTGATACTCGAAACCACTAACTGGAATGGCCTAGGGGAAAAGTACACATACCACTGTAATCGGGCGAGATTCTGCTTTCAGATGCAGTAGGAATTTCTCGAGTTCGTCAATCCGTTCGCGAGATATGGGAGTTTGAAGTTAAGGAATGGTTGAGAAACCATCAAAATTTTCGCAAGTCTGATACTCGAAACCAATAACTACAAATGCCTAGGGCAAAAATACACATACCATTGTAATCGGGCGAGATTATGCTTTTAGATGCAACTGGAATTTCTCGAGTTGGTAATACGTTCGCGAGATATGGGAGTTTGTAGTTAAGGAAAGGTTGAGAAACCATCAAAATTTTCGCAAGTCTGTTACTCGAAACCAATAACTACTATTGCCTAGGGCAAAAATACACATACCGTTGTAATCGGGCGTGTTTCTACTTTCAGATGCAACAGGAATTTCTCGAGTTCGTCAATCCGTTCGCGAGATATGGGAGTTTGAAGTTAAGGAATGGTTGAGAAGGCATCAAAATTTTCGCAAGTCTGATACTCGAAACCAATAACTACTATGGCCTAGGGCAAAAATACACATACCATTGTAATCGGGCGAGATTATGCTTTTAGATGCAACTGGAATTTCTCGAGTTGGTAATCCGTTCGCGAGATATGGGAGTTTGAAGTTAAGGAATGGTTGAGAAACCATCAAAATTTTCGCAAGTCTGATACTCGAAACCAATAACTACAAATGCCTAGGGCAAAAATACACATACCATTGTAATCGGGCGAGATTATGCTTTTAGATGCAACTGGAATTTCTCGAGTTGGTAATCCGTTCGCGAGATATGGGAGTTTGTAGTTAAGGAATGGTTGAGAAACCATCAAAATCTTCGCTGGTCTGATACTCGAAACCAATAACTGGAATGGCCTAGGGGAAAAGTACACATACCACTGTAATCGGGCGATCTTCTACCTTCAGATGCAACAGGAATTTCTCGAGTTCGTCAATCCGTTCGCGAGATATGGGAGTTTGAAGTTAAGGAATGGTTGAGAAACCATCAAAATTTTCGCAAATCTGATACTCGAAACCACTAACTGGAATGGCCTAGGGGAAAAGTACACATACCACTGTAATCGGGCGAGATTCTGCTTTCAGATGCAGTAGGAATTTCTCGAGTTCGTCAATCCGTTCGCGAGATATGGGAGTTTGAAGTTAAGGAACGGTTGAGAAACTATCAAAATTTGAGTAAGTCTGATACTCGAAATAAATAACTACTAACGCCTAGGGCAAAAATACACATACCGTTGTAATCGGGCGGGTTTCTGCTTTCAGATGCAGTAGGAATTTCTCGAGTTCGACAATCCGTTCGCGAGATATGGGAGTTTGATGTTAAGGAATGGTTGAGAAACCATCAAAATTTTCGATGGTCTGATACTCGAAACCAATAACTGGAATGGCCTAGGGGAAAAGTACACATACCTCTGTAATCGGGCGATCTTCTACCTTCAGATGCCACAGGAATTTCTCGAGTTTGTCAATCCGTTCGCGAGATATGGGAGTTTGAAGTTAAGGAATGGTTGAGAAACCATCAAAATTTTCGCAAATCTGATACTCGAAACCAATAACTACTATTGCCTAGGGCAAAAATACACATACCGATGTAATCGGGCGAGTTTCTACTTTCAGATGCAACAGGAATTTCTCGAGTTCGTCAATCCGTTCGCGAGATATGGGAGTTTGAAGTTAAGGAATGGTTGAGAAGCCATCAAAATTTTCGCAAGTCTGATACTCGAAACCAATAACTACAAATGCCTAGGGCAAAAATACACATGCCATTGTAATCGGGCGAGATTATGCTTTTAGATGCAACTGGAATTTCTCGAGTTGGTAATCCGTTCGCGAGATATGGGAGTTTGTAGTTAAGGAAAGGTTGAGAAACCATCAAAATTTTCGCTGGTCTGATACTCGAAACCAATAACTGAAATGGCCTAGGGGAAAAGTACACATACCACTGTAATCGGGCGATCTTCTACCTTCAGATGCAACAGGAATTTCTCGAGTTCGTCAATCCGTTCGCGAGATATGGGAGTTTGAAGTTAAGGAATGGTTGAGAAACCATCAAAATTTTCGCAAATCTGATACTCGAAACCACTAACTGGAATGGCCTAGGGGAAAAGTACACATACCACTGTAATCGGGCGAGATTCTGCTTTCAGATGCAGTAGGAATTTCTCGAGTTCGACAATCCGTTCGCGAGATATGGGAGTTTGATGTTAAGGAATGGTTGAGAAACCATCAAAACTTTCGATGGTCTGATACTCGAAACCAATAACTGGAATGGCCTAGGGGAAAAGTACACATACCACTGTAATCGGGCGATCTTCTACCTTCAGATGCAACAGGAATTTCTCGAGTTCGTCAATCCGTTCGCTTGATATGGGAGTTTGAAGTTAAGGAATGGTTGAGAAACCATCAAAATTTTCGCAAATCTGATACTCGAAACCAATAACTACTATTGCCTAGGGCAAAAATACACATACCGTTGTAAACGGGAGAGTTTCTGCTTTCAGATGCAGCAGGAATTTCTCGAGTTCGTCATTCCGTTCGTGAGATATGGGAGTTTGAAGTTAAGGAATGGTTGAGAAACCATCAAAATTTTCGCAAGTCTGATACTCGAAACCAATAACTACTATTGCCTAGGGCAAAAATACACATACCGTTGTAATCGGGCGAGTTTCTACTTTCAGATGCAACAGGAATTTCTCGAGTTCGTCAATCCGTTCGCGACATATGGGAGTTTGAAGTTAAGGAATGGTTGAGAAGCCATCAAAATTTTCGCAAGTCTGATACTCGAAACCAATAACTACAAATGCCTAGGGCAAAAATACACATACCATTGTAATCGGGCGAGATTATGCTTTTAGATGCAACTGGAATTTCTCGAGTTGGTAATACGTTCGCGAGATATGGGAGTTTGTAGTTAAGGAAAGGTTGAGAAACCATCAAAATTTTCGCTGGTCTGATACTCGAAACCAATAACTGGAATGGCCTAGGGGAAAAGTACACATACCTCTGTAATCGGGCGATCTTCTACCTTCAGATGCAACAGGAATTTCTCGAGTTCGTCAATCCGTTCGCGAGATATGGGAGTTTGAAGTTAAGGAATGGTTGAGAAACCATCAAAATTTTCGCAAATCTGATACTCGAAACCACTAACTGGAATGGCCTAGGGGAAAAGTACACATACCACTGTAATCGGGCGAGATTCTGCTTTCAGATGCAGTAGGAATTTCTCGAGTTCGTCAATCCGTTCGCGAGATATGGGAGTTTGAAGTTAAGGAATGGTTGAGAAACCATCAAAATTTTCGCAAGTCTGATACTCGAAACCAATAACTACTATCGCCTAGGGCAAAAATACACATACCGTTGTAATCGGGCGAGTTTCTACATTCAGATGCAACAGGAATTTCTCGAGTTCGTCAATCCGTTCGCGAGATATGGGAGTTTGAAGTTAAGGAATGGTTGAGAAGCCATCAAAATTTTCGCAAGTCTGATTCTCGAAACCAATAACTACTATGGCCTAGGGCAAAAATACACATACCATTGTAATCGGGCGAGATTATGCTTTTAGATGCAACTGGAATTTCTCGAGTTGGTAATCCGTTCGCGAGATATGGGAGTTTGAAGTTAAGGAATGGTTGAGAAGTCATCAAAATTTTCGCAAGTCTGATACTCGAAACCAATAACTACTATTGCCTTGGGCAAACACACACATACCGTTGTAATCGGGCGAGCTTCTACTTTCAGATGCAGCAGGAATTTCTCGAGTTCGTCAATGCGTTTGCGAGATATGGGAGTTTGAAGTAAAGGAATGGTTGAGAAGCCATCAAAATTTTCGCAAGTCTGATACTCGAAACCAATAACTACTATGGCCTAGGGCAAAAATACACATACCATTGTAATCGGGCGAGATTATGCTTTTAGATGCAACTGGAATTTCTCGAGTTCGTCAATCCGTTCGCGAGATATGGGAGTTTGAAGTTAAGGAACGGTTGAGAAACTATCAAAATTTTAGTAAGTCTGATACTCGAAACCAATAACTACTAATGCCTAGGGCAAAACTACACATACCGTTGTAATCGGGCGGGTTTCTGCTTTCAGATGCAGTAGGAATTTCTCGAGTTCGCCAATCCGTTCGCGAGATATGGGAGTTTGATGTTAAGGAATGGTTGAGAAACCATCAAAATTTTCGCTGGTCTGATACTCGAAACCAATAACTGGAATGGCCTAGGGGAAAAGTACACATACCACTGTAATCGGGCGATCTTCTACCTTCAGATGCAACAGGAATTTCTCGAGTTCGTCAATCCGTTCGCGAGATATGGGAGTTTGAAGTTAAGGAATGGTTGAGAAACCATCAAAATTTTCGCAAATCTGATACTCGAAACCACTAACTGGAATGGCCTAGGGGAAAAGTACACATACCACTGTAATCGGGCGAGATTCTGCTTTCAGATGCAGTAGGAGTTTCTCGAGTTCGTCAATCCGTTCGCGAGATATGGGAGTTTGAAGTTAAGGAATGGTTGAGAAACCATCAAAATTTTCGCAAGTCTGATACTCGAAACCAATAACTACTATCGCCTAGGGCAAAAATACACATACCGTTGTAATCGGGCGAGTTTCTACATTCAGATGCAACAGGAATTTCTCGAGTTCGTCAATCCGTTCGCGAGATATGGGAGTTTGAAATTAAGGAATGGTTGAGAAGCCATCAAAATTTTCGCAAGTCTGATTCTCGAAACCAATAACTACTATGGCCTAGGGCAAAAATACACATACCATTGTAATCGGGCGAGATTATGCTTTTAGATGCAACTGGAATTTCTCGAGTTGTTAATCCGTTCGCGAGATATGGGAGTTTGAAGTTAAGGAATGGTTGAGAAGTCATCAAAATTTTCGCAAGTCTGATACTCGAAACCAATAACTACTATTGCCTTGGGCAAACACACACATACCGTTGTAATCGGGCGAGCTTCTACTTTCAGATGCAGCAGGAATTTCTCGAGTTCGTCAATGCGTTTGCGAGATATGGGAGTTTGAAGTTAAGGAATGGTTGAGAAGCCATCAAAATTTTCGCAAGTCTGATACTCGAAACCAATAACTACTATGGCCTAGGGCAAAAATACACATACCGTTGTAATCGGGCGGGTTTCTGCTTTCAGATGCAGTAGGAATTTCTCGAGTTCGACAATCCGTTCGCGAGATATGGGAGTTTGATGTTAAGGAATGGTTGAGAAACCATCAAAATTTTCGCTGGTCTGATACTCGAAACCAATAACTGGAATGGCCTAGGGGAAAAGTACACATACCACTGTAATCGGGCGATCTTCTACCTTCAGATGCAACAGGAATTTCTCGAGTTCGTCAATCCGTTCGCGAGATATGGGAGTTTGAAGTTAAGGAATGGTTGAGAAACCATCAAAATTTTCGCAAATCTGATACTCGAAACCAATAACTACTATTGCCTAGGGCAAAAATACACATACCGTTGTAAATGGGCGAGTTTCTGCTTTCAGATGCAGCAGGAATTTCTCGATTTCGTCATTCCGTTCGTGAGATATGGGAGTTTGAAGTTAAGGAATGGTTGAGAAACCATCAAAATTTTCGCAAGTCTGATACTCGAAACCAATAACTACTATTGCCTAGGGCAAAAATACACATACCGTTGTATTCGGGCGAGTTTCTACTTTCAGATGCAACAGGAATTTCTCGAGTTCGTCAATCCGTTAGCGAGATATGGGAGTTTGAAGTTAAGGAATGGTTGAGAAGCCATCAAAATTTTCGCAAGTCTGATACTCGAAACCAATAACTACTATGGCCTAGGGCAAAAATAAACATACCATTGTAATCGGGCGAGATTATGCTTTTAGATGCAACTGGAATTTCTCGAGTTGCTAATCCGTTCGCGAGATATGGGAGTTTGAAGTTAAGGAATGGTTGAGAAACCATCAAAATTTTCGCAAGTCTGATACTCGAAACCAATAACTACAAATGCCTAGGGCAAAAATACACATTACGTTGTAATCGGGCGATCTTCTACCTTCAGATGCAACAGGAATTTCTCGAGTTCGTCAATCCGTTCGCGAGATATGGGAGTTTGAAATTAAGGAATGGTTGAGAAACCATCAAAATTTTCGCAAGTCTGATACTCGAAACCAATAACTGCTATGACCTAGGGCAAAAATGCACATACCATTGTAATCGGGCGAGATTATGCTTTTAGATGCAACTGGAATATCTCGAGTTGGTAATCCGTTCGCGAGATATGGGAGTTTGTAGTTAAGGAATGGTTGAGAAACCATCAAAATTTTCGCTGGTCTGACACTCGAAACCAATAACTGGAATGGCCTAGGGGAAAAGTACACATACCACTGTAATCGGGCGATCATCTACCTTCAGATGCAACAGGAATTTCTCGAGTTCGTCAATCCGTTCGCGAGATATGGGAGTTTGAAGTTAAGGAACGGTTGAGAAACTATCAAAATTTTAGTAAGTCTGATACTCGAAACCAATAACTACTAATGCCTAGGGCAAAAATACACATACCGTTGTAATCGGGCGGGTTTCTGCTTTCAGATGCAGTAGGAATTTCTCGAGTTCGACAATCCGTTCGCGAGATATGGGAGTTTGATGTTAAGGAATGGTTGAAAAACCATCAAAATTTTCGCTGGTCTGATACTCGAAACCAATAACTGGAATGGCCTAGGGGAAAAGTACACATACCACTGTAATCGGGCGATCTTCTACCTTCAGATGCAACAGTAATTTCTCGAGTTGGTCAATCCGTTCGCGAGATATGGGAGTTTGAAGTTAAGGAATGGTTGAGAAGCCATCAAAATTTTCGCAAGTCTGATACTCGAAACCAATAACTACTATGGCCTAGGGCAAAAATACACATACCATTGTAATCGGGCGAGATTATGCTTTTAGATGCAACTGGAATTTCTCGAGTTGGTAATCCGTTCGCGAGATATGGGAGTTTGAAGTTTAGGAATGGTTGAGAAACCATCCAAATTTTCGCAAGTCTGATACTCGAAACCAATAACTACTATCGCCTAGGGCAAAAATACACATACCGTTGTAATCGGGCGAGTTTCTACTTTCAGATGCAACAGGAATTTCTCGAGTTCGTCAATCCGTTCGCGAGATATGGGAGTTTGAAGTTAAGGAATGGTTGAGAAGCCATCAAAATTTTCGCAAGTCTGATTCTCGAAACCAATAACTACTATGGCCTAGGACAAAAATACACATACCATTGTAATCGGGCGAGATTATGCTTTTAGATGCAACTGGAATTTCTCGAGTTGGTAATCCGTTTGCGAGATATGGGAGTTTGAAGTTAAGGAATGGTTGAGAAACCATCAAAATTTTCGCAAGTCTGATACTCGAAACCAATAACTACTATCGCCTAGCGCAAAAATACACATACCGTTGTAATCGGGCGAGTTTCTACTTTCAGATGCAACAGGAATTTCTCGAGTTCGTCAATCCGTTCGCGAGATATGGGAGTTTGAAGTTAAGGAATGGTTGAGAAGCCATCAAAATTTTCGCAAGTCTGATTCTCGAAACCAATAACTACTACGGCCTAGGGCAAAAATACACATACCATTGTAATCGGGCGAGATTATGCTTTTAGATACAACTGGAAATTCTCGAGTTGGTAATCCGTTCGCGAGATATGGGAGTTTGAAGTTAAGGAATGGTTGAGAAGCCATCAAAATTTTCGCAAGTCTGATACTCGAAACCAATAACTACTATGGCCTAGGGCAAAAATACACATGCCATTGTAATCGGGCGAGATTATGCTTTTAGATGCAACTGAAACTTCTCGAGTTGGTAATCCGTTCGCGAGATATGGGAGTTTGTAGTTAAGGAATGGTTGAGAAACCATCAAAATTTTCGCAAGTCTGATACTCGAAACCAATAACTACTATTGCCTAGGGCAAAAATACACACACCGTTGTAATCGGGCGAGTTTCTGCTTTCAGATGCAGTAGGAATTTCTCGAGTTCAACAATCCGTTCGCGAGATATGGGAGTTTGAAGTTAAGGAATGGTTGAGAAACCATCAAAATTTTCGCTGGTCTGATACTCGAAACCAATAACTGGAATGGCCTAGGGGAAAAGTACACATACCACAGTAATCGGGCGATCTTCTACCTTCAGATGCAACAGGAATTTCTCGAGTTCGTCAATCCGTTCGCGAGATATGGGAGTTTGAAGTTAAGGAATGGTTGAGAAACCATCAAAATTTTCGCTGGTCTGATACTCGAAACCAATAACTGGTATGGCCTAGGGGAAAAGTACACATACCACTGTAATCGGGCGATCTTCTACCTTCAGATGCAACAGGAATTTCTCGAGTTCGTCATTCCGTTCGCGAGATATGGGAGTTTGAAGTTAAGGAATGGTTGAGAAACCATGAAAATTTTCGCAAATCTGATACTCGAAACCAATAACTGGTATGGCCTAGGGCAAAAATACACATACCATTGTAATCGGGCGAGATTATGCTTTTAGATGCAACTGGAATTTCTCGAGTTGGTAATCCGTTCGCGAGATATGGGAGTTTAAAGTTAAGGAATGGTTGAGAAACCATCAAAATTTTCGCAAGTCTGATACTCGAAACCAATAACTACTATTGCCTAGGGCAAAAATACACATACCGTTGTAATCGATCGAGCTTCTGATTTCAGATGCAACAGGAATTTCACGAGTGCGTCAATCCGTTCGCGAGATATGGGAGTTTGAAGTTAAGGAACGGTTGAGAAACTATCAAAATTTTAGTAAGTCTGATACTAGAAACCAATAACTACTAATGCCTAGGGCAAAAATACACACACCGTTGTAATCGGTCGAGTTTCTACTTTCAGATGCAACAGGAGTTTCTCGAGTTCGTCAATCCGTTCGCGAGATATGGGAGTTTGAAGTTAAGGAATGGTTGAGAAGCCAACAAAATTTTCGCAAGTCTGATACTCGAAACCAATAACTGCTATGGCCTAGGGCAAAATTACACATACTATTGTAATCGGGCGAGATTATGCTTTTAGATGCAACTGGAATTTCACGAGCTGGTAATCCTTTCGCGAGATATGGGAGTTTGAAGTTAAGGAATGGTTGAGAAGCCAACAAAATTTTCGCAAATCTGATACTCGCAAACAATAACTACTATTGCCTAGGGCAAAAATACACATACCGTTGTAAATGGGCGAGTTTCTGCTTTCAGATGCAGCAGGAATTTCTCGAGTTCGTCATTCCGTTCGCGAGATATGGGAGTTTGAAGTTAAGGAATGGTTGAGAAACCATCAAAATTTTCGCAAGTCTGATACTCGAAACCAATAACTACTATTGCCTAGGGCAAAAATACACATACCGTTGTAATCGGGCGATCTTCTACTTTCAGATGCAACAGGAATTTCTCGAGTTCGTCAATCCGTTCGCGAGATATGGGAGTTTGAAATTAAGGAATGATTGAGAAACCATCAAAATTTTCGCAAGTCTGATACTCGAAACCAATAACTGCTATGGCCTAGGGCAAAAATACACATACCATTGTAATCGGGCGAGATTATGCTTTTAGATGCAACTGGAATTTCTCGAGTTGGTAATCCGTTCGCGAGATATGGGAGTTTAAAGTTAAGGAATGGTTGAGAAACCATCAAAATTTTCGCAAGTCTGATACTCGAAACCAATAACTACTATTGCCTAGGGCAAAAATACACATACCGTTGTAATCGATCGAGCTTCTGATTTCAGATGCAACAGGAATTTCACGAGTGCGTCAATCCGTTCGCGAGATATGGGAGTTTGAAGTTAAGGAACGGTTGAGAAACTATCAAAATTTTAGTAAGTCTGATACTCGAAACCAATAACTACTAATGCCTAGGGCAAAAATACACACACCGTTGTAATCGGTCGAGTTTCTACTTTCAGATGCAACAGGAGTTTCTCGAGTTCGTCAATCCGTTCGCGAGATATGGGAGTTTGAAGTTAAGGAATGGTTGAGAAGCCAACAAAATTTTCGCAAGTCTGATACTCGAAACCAATAACTGCTATGGCCTAGGGCAAAATTCCACATACTATTGTAATCGGGCGAGATTATGCTTTTAGATGCAACTGGAATTTCACGAGCTGGTAATCCTTTCGCGAGATATGGGAGTTTGAAGTTAAGGAATGGTTGAGAAACCATCAAAATTTTCGCAAGTCTGATACTCGAAACCAATAACTACTATCGCCTAGGGCAAAAATACACATACCGTTGTAATCGGGCGAGTTTCTACTTTCAGATGCAACAGGAATTTCTCGAGTTCGTCAATCCGTTCGCGAGATATGGGAGTTTGAAGTTAAGGAATGGTTGAGAAGCCATCAAAATTTTCGCAAGTGTGATTCTCGAAACCAATAACTACTATGGCCTAGGGCAAAAATACACATACCATTGTAATTGGGCGAGATTTTGCTTTTAGATGCAACTGGAATTTCTCGAGTTGGTAATCCGTTCGCGAGATATGGGAGTTTGAAGTTAAGGAATGGTTGAGAAATCATCAAAATTTTCGCAAGTCTGATACTCGAAACCAATAACTACTATTGCCTTGGGCAAAAATACACATACCGTTGTAATCGGGCGAGCTTCTACTTTCAGATGCAGCAGGAATTTCTCGAGTTCGTCAATGCGTTCGCGAGATATGAGAGTTTGAAGTTAAGGAATGGTTGAGAAGCCATCAAAATTTTCGCAAGTCTGATACTCGAAACCAATAACTACTATGGCCTAGGGCAAAAATACACATACCATTGTAATCGGGCGAGATTATGCTTTTAGATGCAACTGGAATTTCTCGAGTTGGTAATCCGTTCGCGAGATATGGGAGTTTGTAGTTAAGGAATGGTTGAGAAACCATCAAAATTTTCGCAAGTCTGATACTCGAAACCAATAACTACTATTGCCTAGGGCAAAAATACACACACCGTTGTAATCGGGCGAGTTTCTGCTTTCAGATGCAGTAGGAATTTCTCGAGTTCGACAATCCGTTCGCGAGATATGGGAGTTTGAAGTTAAGGAATGGTTGAGAAACCATCAAAATTTTCGCAGGTCTGATACTCGAAACCAATAACTGGAATGGCCTAGGGGAAAAGTACACATACCACAGTAATCGGGCGATATTCTACCTTCAGATGCAAAAGGAATTTCTCGAGTTCGTCAATCCGTTCGCGAGATATGGGAGTTTGAAGTTAAGGAATGGTTGAGAAACCATCAAAATTTTCGCTGGTCTGATACTCGAAACCAATAACTGGTATGGCCTAGGGGAAAAGTACACACACCACTATAATCGGGCGATCGTCTACCTTCAGATGCAACAGGAATTTCTCGAGTTCGTCAATCCGTTCGCGAGGTATGGGAGTTTGAAGTTAAGGAATGGTTGAGAAACCATCAAAATTTTCGCAAATCTGATACTCGAAACCAATAACTGGAATTGCCTAGGGGAAAAGTACACATACCACTGTAATCGGGCGAGTTTCTGCCTTCAGATGCAGTAGGAATTTCTCGAGTTCGTCAATCCGTTCGCGAGATATGGGAGTTTGAAGTTAAGGAATGGTTGAGAAACCATCAAAATTTTCGCAAGTCTGATACTCGAAACCAATCTCTACTATCGCGTAGGGCAAAAATACACATACCGTTGTAATCGGGCGAGTTTCTACTTTCAGATGCAACAGGAATTTCTCGAGTTCGTCAATCCGTTCGCGAGATATGGGAGTTTGAAGTTAAGGAATGGTTG
The DNA here is from genome assembly GCF_051014685.1 of Ptiloglossa arizonensis. NCBI lineage: Eukaryota > Metazoa > Arthropoda > Insecta > Hymenoptera > Colletidae > Ptiloglossa > Ptiloglossa arizonensis. The sequence continues at coordinate 1,508,695 of NW_027478407.1, read as the reverse complement.
AGAAGCCATCAAAATTTTCGCAAGTCTGATTCTCGAAACCAATAACTGCTATGGCCTAGGGCAATAAATACACATACCATTGTAATCGGGCGAGATTATGCTTTTAGATGCAACTGGAATTTCTCGAGTTGGTAATCCGTTTGCGAGATATGGGAGTTTGAAGTTAAGGAATGGTTGAGAAACCATCAAAATTTTCGCAAGTCTGATACTCGAAACCAATAACGACTATCGCCTAGCGCAAAAATACACATACCGTTGTAATCGGGCGAGTTTCTACTTTCAGATGCAACAGGAATTTCTCGAGTTCGTCAATCCGTTCGCGAGATATGGGAGTTTGAAGTTAAGGAATGGTTGAGAAGCCATCAAAATTTTCGCAAGTCTGATTCTCGAAACCAATAACTACTATGGCCTAGGGCAAAAATACACATACCATTGTAATCGGGCGAGATTATGCTTTTAGATGCAACTGGAATTTCTCGAGTTGGTAATCCGTTCGCGAGATATGGGAGTTTGAAGTTAAGGAATGGTTGAGAAATCATCAAAATTTTCGCAAGTCTGATACTCGAAACCAATAACTACTATTGCCTTGGGCAAAAATACACATACCGTTGTAATCGGGCGAGCTTCTACTTTCAGATGCAGCAGGAATTTCTCGAGTTCGTCAATGCGTTCGCGAGATATGGGAGTTTGAAATTAAGGAATGGTTGAGAAGCCATCAAAATTTTCGCAAGTCTGATACTCGAAACCAATAACTACTATGGCCTAGTTCAAAAATACACATACCATTGTAATCGGGCGAGATTATGCTTTTAGATGCAACTGGAATTTCTCGAGTTGGTAATCCGTTCGCGAGATATGGGAGTTTGTAGTTAAGGAATGGTTGAGAAACCATCAAAATTTTCGCAAGTCTGATACTCGAAACCAATAACTACTATTGCCTAGGGCAAAAATACACACACCGTTGTAATCGGGCGAGTTTCTGCTTTCAGATGCAGTAGGAATTTCTCGAGTTCGACAATCCGTTCGCGAGATATGGGAGTTTGAAGTTAAGGAATGGTTGAGAAACCATCAAAATTTTCGCTGGTCTGATACTCGAAACCAATAACTGGAATGGCCTAGGGGAAAAGTACACATACCACAGTAATCGGGCGATCTTCTACCTTCAGATGCAACAGGAATTTCTCGAGTTCGTCAATCCGTTCGCGAGATATGGGAGTTTGAAGTTAAGGAATGGTTGAGAAACCATCAAAATTTTCGCTGGTCTGATACTCGAAACCAATAACTGGTATGGCCTAGGGGAAAAGTACACATACCACTGTAATCGGGCGATCTTCTACCTTCAGATGCAACAGGAATTTCTCGAGTTCGTCAATCCGTTCGCGAGATATGGGAGTTTGAAGTTAAGGAATGGTTGAGAAACCATCAAAATTTTCGCAAATCTGATACTCGAAACCAATAACTGGAATGGCCTAGGGGAAAAGTACACATACCACTGTAATCGGGCGAGTTTCTGCCTTCAGATGCAGTAGGAATTTCTCGAGTTCGTCAATCCGTTCGCGAGATATGGGAGTTTGAAGTTAAGGAATGGTTGAGAAGCCATCAAAATTTTCGCAAGTCTGATTCTCGAAACCAATAACTACTATGGCCTAGGGCAAAAATACACATACCATTGTAATCGGGCGAGATTATGCTTTTAGATGCAACTGGAATTTCTCGAGTTGGTAATCCGTTTGCGAGATATGGGAGTTTGAAGTTAAGGAATGGTTGAGAAACCATCAAAATTTTCGCAAGTCTGATACTCGAAACTAATAACTACTATCGCCTAGCGCAAAAATACACATACCGTTGTAATCGGGCGAGTTTCTACTTTCAGATGCAACAGGAATTTCTCGAGTTCGTCAATCCGTTCGCGAGATATGGGAGTTTGAAGTTAAGGAATGGTTGAGAAGCCATCAAAATTTTCGCAAGTCTGATTCTCGAAACCAATAACTACTATGGCCTAGGGCAAAAATACACATACCATTGTAATCGGGCGAGATTATGCTTTTAGATGCAACTGGAATTTCTCGAGTTGGTAATCCGTTCGCGAGATATGGGAGTTTGAAGTTAAGGAATGGTTGAGAAATCATCAAAATTTTCGCAAGTCTGATACTCGAAACCAATAACTACTATTGCCTTGGGCAAAAATACACATACCGTTGTAATCGGGCGAGCTTCTACTTTCAGATGCAGCAGGAATTTCTCGAGTTCGTCAATGCGTTCGCGAGATATGGGAGTTTGAAGTTAAGGAATGGTTGAGAAGCCATCAAAATTTTCGCAAGTCTGATACTCGAAACCAATAACTACTATGGCCTAGGGCAAAAATACACACACCATTGTAATCGGGCGAGATTATGCTTTTAGATGCAACTGGAATTTCTCGAGTTGGTAATCCGTTCGCGAGATATGGGATTTTGTAGTTAAGGAATGGTTGAGAAACCATCAAAATTTTCGCAAGTCTGATACTCGAAACCAATAACTACTATTGCCTAGGGCAAAAATACACACACCGTTGTAATCGGGCGAGTTTCTGCTTTCAGATGCAGTAGGAATTTCTCGAGTTCGACAATCCGTTCGCGAGATATGGGAGTTTGAAGTTAAGGAATGGTTGAGAAACCATCAAAATTTTCGCTGGTCTGATACTCGAAACCAATAACTGGAATGGCCTAGGGGAAAAGTACACATACCACAGTAATCGGGCGATCTTCTACCTTCAGATGCAACAGGAATTTCTCGAGTTCGACAATCCGTTCGCGAGATATGGGAGTTTGAAGTTAAGGAATGGTTGAGAAACCATCAAAATCTTCGCTGGTCTGATACTCGAAACCAATAACTGGAATGGCCTAGGGGAAAAGTACACATGCCACAGTAATCGGGCGATCTTCTACCTTCAGATGCAACAGGAATTTCTCGAGTTCGTCAATCCGTTCGCGAGATATGGGAGTTTAAAGTTAAGGAATGGTTGAGAAACCATCAACATTTTCGCAAGTCTGATACTCGAAACCAATAACTACTATTGCCTAGGGCAAAAATACACATACCGTTGTAATCGATCGAGCTTCTGATTTCAGATGCAACAGGAATTTCACGAGTGCGTCAATCCGTTCGCGAGATATGGGAGTTTGAAGTTAAGGAACGGTTGAGAAACTATCAAAATTTTAGTAAGTCTGATACTCGAAACCAATAACTACTAATGCCTAGGGCAAAAATACACACACCGTTGTAATCGGTCGAGTTTCTACTTTCAGATGCAACAGGAGTTTCTCGAGTTCGTCGATGCGTTCGCGAGATATGGGAGTTTGAAGTTAAGGAATGGTTGAGAAGCCATCAAAATTTTCGCAAGTCTGATACTCGAAACCAATAACTACTATGGCCTAGGGCAAAAATACACATACCATTGTAATCGGGCGAGATTATGCTTTTAGATGCAACTGGAATTTCTCGAGTTGGTAATCCGTTCGCGAGATATGGGAGTTTGTAGTTAAGGAATGGTTGAGAAACCATCAAAATTTTCGCAAGTCTGATACTCGAAACCAATAACTACTATTGCCTAGGGCAAAAATACACACACCGTTGTAATCGGGCGAGTTTCTGCTTTCAGATGCAGTAGGAATTTCTCGAGTTCGACAATCCGTTCGCGAGATATGGGAGTTTGAAGTTAAGGAATGGTTGAGAAACCATCAAAATTTTCGCTGGTCTGATACTCGAAACCAATAACTGGAATGGCCTAGGGGAAAAGTACACATACCACAGTAATCGGGCGATATTCTACCTTCAGATGCAACAGGAATTTCTCGAGTTCGTCAATCCGTTCGCGAGATATGGGAGTTTGAAGTTAAGGAATGGTTGAGAAACCATCAAAATTTTCGCTGGTCTGATACTCGAAACCAATAACTGGTATGGCCTAGGGGAAAAGTACACACACCACTGTAATCGGGCCATCTTCTACCATCAGATGCAACAGGAATTTCTCAAGTTCGTCAATCCGTTCGCGAGATATGGGAGTTTGAAGTTAAGGAATGGTTGAGAAACCATCAAAATTTTCGCAAATCTGATACTCGAAACCAATAACTGGAATGGCCTAGGGGAAAAGTACACATACCACGGTAATCGGGCGAGTTTCTGCCTTCAGATGCAGTAGGAATTTCTCGAGTTCGTCAATCCGTTCGCGAGATATGGGAGTTTGAAGTTAAGGAATGGTTGAGAAACCATCAAAATTTTCGCAAGTCTGATACTCGAAACCAATAACTACTATCGCCTAGGGCAAAAATACACATAGCGTTGTAATCGGGCGAGTTTCTACTTTCAGATGCAACAGGAATTTCTCGAATTCGTCAATCCGTTCGCGAGATATGGGAGTTTGAAGTTAAGGAATGGTTGAGAAGCCATCAAAATTTTCGCAAGTCTGATTCTCGAAACCAATAACTACTATGGCCTAGGGCAAAAATACACATACCATTGTAATCGGGCGAGATTATGCTTTTAGATGCAACTGGAATTTCTCGAGTTGGTAATCCGTTTGCGAGATATGGGAGTTTGAAGTTAAGGAATGGTTGAGAAGCCATCAAAATTTTCGCAAGTGTGATTCTCGAAACCAATAACTACTATGGCCTAGGGCAAAAATACACATACCATTGTAATTGGGCGAGATTTTGCTTTTAGATGCAACTGGAATTTCTCGAGTTGGTAATCCGTTCGCGAGATATGGGAGTTTGAAGTTAAGGAATGGTTGAGAAATCATCAAAATTTTCGCAAGTCTGATACTCGAAACCAATAACTACTATTGCCTTGGGCAAAAATACACATACCGTTGTAATCGGGCGAGCTTCTACTTTCAGATGCAGCAGGAATTTCTCGAGTTCGTCAATGCGTTCGCGAGATATGGGAGTTTGAAGTTAAGGAATGGTTGAGAAGCCATCAAAATTTTCGCAAGTCTGATACTCGAAACCAATAACTGGAATGGCCTAGGGGAAAAGTACACATACCACAGTAATCGGGCGATCTTCTACCTTCAGATGCAACAGGAATTTCTCGAGATCGACAATCCGTTCGCGAGATATGGGAGTTTGAAGTTAAGGAATGGTTGAGAAACCATCAAAATCTTCGCTGGTCTGATACTCGAAACCAATAACTGGAATGGCCTAGGGGAAAAGTACACATGCCACAGTAATCGGGCGATCTTCTACCTGCAGATGCAACAGGAATTTCTCGAGTTCGTCAATCCGTTCGCGAGATATGGGAGTTTAAAGTTAAGGAATGGTTGAGAAACCATCAACATTTTCGCAAGTCTGATACTCGAAACCAATAACTACTATTGCCTAGGGCAAAAATACACATACCGTTGTAATCGATCGAGCTTCTGATTTCAGATGCAACAGGAATTTCACGAGTGCGTCAATCCGTTCGCGAGATATGGGAGTTTGAAGTTAAGGAACGGTTGAGAAACTATCAAAATTTTAGTAAGTCTGATACTCGAAACCAATAACTACTAATGCCTAGGGCAAAAATACACACACCGTTGTAATCGGTCGAGTTTCTACTTTCAGATGCAACAGGAGTTTCTCGAGTTCGTCAATCCGTTCGCGAGATATGGGAGTTTGAAGTTAAGGAATGGTTGAGAAGCCATCAAAATTTTCGCAAGTCTGATACTCGAAACAATAACTGCTATGGCCTAGGGCAAAATTACACATACTATTGTAATCGGGCGAGATTATGCTTTTAGATGCAACTGGAATTTCACGAGCTGGTAATCCTTTCGCGAGATATGGGAGTTTGAAGTTAAGGAATGGTTGAGAAACCATCAAAATTTCGCAGTCTGATACTCGAAACCAATAACTACTATCGCCTAGGGCAAAAATACACATACCGTTGTAATCGGCGGGCGAGTTTCTACTTTCAGATACAACAGGAATTTCTCGAGTTCGTCAATCCGTTCGCGAGATATGGGAGTTTGAAGTTAAGGAATGGTTGAGAAGCCATCAAAATTTTCGCAAGTCTGATACTCGAAACCAATAACTACTATGGCCTAGGGCAAAAATACACATACCATTGTAATCGGGCGAGATTATGCTTTTAGATGCAACTGGAATTTCTCGAGTTGGTAATCCGTTCGCGAGATATGGGAGTTTGTAGTTAAGGAATGGTTGAGAAACCATCAAAATTTTCGCAAGTCTGATACTCGAAACCAATAACTACTATTGCCTAGGGCAAAAATACACACACCGTTGTAATCGGGCGAGTTTCTGCTTTCAGATGCAGTAGGAATTTCTCGAGTTCGACAATCCGTTCGCGAGATATGGGAGTTTGAAGTTAAGGAATGGTTGAGAAACCATCAAAATTTTCGCTGGTCTGATACTCGAAACCAATAACTGGAATGGCCTAGGGGAAAAGTACACATACCACAGTAATCGGGCGATATTCTACCTTCAGATGCAACAGGAATTTCTCGAGTTCGTCAATCCGTTCGCGAGATATGGGAGTTTAAAGTTAAGGAATGGTTGAGAAACCATCAAAATTTTCGCTGGTCTGATACTCGAAACCAATAACTGGTATGGCCTAGGGGAAAAGTACACACACCACTGTAATCGGGCGATCTTCTACCTTCAGATGCAACAGGAATTTCTCGAGTTCGTCAATCCGTTCGCGAGATATGGGAGTTTGAAGTTAAGGAATGGTTGAGAAACCATCAAAATTTTCGCAAATCTGATACTCGAAACCAATAACTGGAATGGCCTAGGGGAAAAGTACACATACCACTGTAATCGGGCGAGTTTCTGCCTTCAGATGCAGTAGGAATTTCTCGAGTTCGTCAATCCGTTCGCGAGATATGGGAGTTTGAAGTTAAGGAATGGTGGAGAAACCATCAAAATTTTCGCAAGTCTGATACTCGAAACCAATAACTACTATCGCCTAGGGCAAAAATACACATAGCGTTGTAATCGGGCGAGTTTCTACTTTCAGATGCAACAGGAATTTCTCGAGTTCGTCAATCCGTTCGCGAGATATGGGAGTTTGAAGTTAAGGAATGGTTGAGAAGCCATCAAAATTTTCGCAAGTCTGATTCTCGAAACCAATAACTACTATGGCCTAGGGCAAAAATACACATACCATTGTAATCGGGCGATATTATGCTTTTAGATGCAACTGGAATTTCTCGAGTTGGTAATCCGTTTGCGAGATATGGGAGTTTGAAGTTAAGGAATGGTTGAGAAGCCATCAAAATTTTCGCAAGTGTGATTCTCGAAACCAATAACTACTATGGCCTAGGGCAAAAATACACATACCATTGTAATTGGGCGAGATTTTGCTTTTAGATGCAACTGGAATTTCTCGAGTTGGTAATCCGTTCGCGAGATATGGGAGTTTGAAGTTAAGGAATGGTTGAGAAATCATCAAAATTTTCGCAAGTCTGATACTCGAAACCAATAACTACTATTGCCTTGGGCAAAAATACACATACCGTTGTAATCGGGCGAGCTTCTACTTTCAGATGCAGCAGGAATTTCTCGAGTTCGTCAATGCGTTCGCGAGATATGGGAGTTTGAAGTTAAGGAATGGTTGAGAAGCCATCAAAATTTTCGCAAGTCTGATACTCGAAACCAATAACTACTATGGCCTAGGGCAAAAATACACATACCATTGTAATCGGGCGAGATTATGCTTTTAGATGCAACTGGAATTTCTCGAGTTGGTAATCCGTTCGCGAGATATGGGAGTTTGTAGTTAAGGAATGGTTGAGAAACCATCAAAATTTTCGCAAGTCTGATACTCGAAACCAATAACTACTATTGCCTAGGGCAAAAATACACACACCGTTGTAATCGGGCGAGTTTCTGCTTTCAGATGCAGTAGGAATTTCTCGAGTTCGACAATCCGTTCGCGAGATATGGGAGTTTGAAGTTAAGGAATGGTTGAGAAACCATCAAAATTTTCGCTGGTCTGATACTCGAAACCAATAACTGGAATGGCCTAGGGGAAAAGTATACATACCACAGTAATCGGGCGATCTTCTACCTTCAGATGCAACAGGAATTTCTCGAGTTCGTCAATCCGTTCGCGAGATATGGGAGTTTGAAGTTAAGGAATGGTTGAGAAACCATCGAAATTTTCGCTGGTCTGATACTCGAAACCAATAACTGGTATGGCCTAGGGGAAAAGTACACATACCACTGTAATCGGGCGATCTTCTACCTTCAGATGCAACAGGAATTTCTCGAGTTCGTCAATCCGTTCGCGAGATATGGGAGTTTGAAGTTAAGGAATGGTTGAGAAACCATCAAAATTTTCGCAAATCTGATACTCGAAACCAATAACTGGAATGGCCTAGGGGAAAAGTACACATACCACTGTAATCGGGCGAGTTTCTGCCTTCAGATGCAGTAGGAATTTCTGGAGTTCGTCAATCCGTTCGCGAGATATGGGAGTTTGAAGTTAAGGAATGGTTGAGAAGCCATCAAAATTTTCGCAAGTCTGATTCTCGAAACCAATAACTACTATGGTCTAGGGCAAAAATACACATACCATTGTAATCGGGCGAGATTATGCTTTTAGATGCAACTGGAATTTCTCGAGTTGGTAATCGGTTTGCGAGATATGGGAGTTTGAAGTTAAGGAATGGTTGAGAAACCATCAAAATTTTCGCAAGTCTGATACTCGA